>NC_048298.1:17587368-17887368 GCF_013100865.1 Trachemys scripta elegans | reverse complement strand
CAATTTGCATATGTACTTAGGCCAAATTCTGTTCAAAGTTACACTGGTGAAAATATGGACTAACTCTGTTGATGTCAATGGATTTATTCTTGATTCACATCACTGTAACAGGTTTTTGTTTTGCCCAAAATATCCACTGCAATCAATTCCACCTTGCAATATAGTGTAGACAATTTAATTTTCTTTATTTCCCAAACAGTTGTCAGAATCATAGCAAAAGAGCATAGTTCTACAGTCCCAGCCAAGAGTAAGATGCAAACCAAATGAAACATGAGAGAAATAGTAGTGACATTCAGAGTCAAACAGAATTGCTTTTCACGAGCTATCATGTAGTATGGAATCATTTGCTTATAAATCAGAATAATAAGTGCTACAGCATTTATCATGATCACGTCTCAAAAAAAAAAAGTCAGTGAGGATCAGCGCTGGTTTGGTTAATTAAAGTTGACTTTATTTTTTTTAATAAATTAACTAAAACCAAATATCAAAAGAGATACAGGAGCTGGGTGATGTGGAACTCAGCCAGTCTCTTACTAAAAGACTGAATGAAAAGTGTTAACGTGGAAAATAATAGATATTTGTTTATTTATTTATTTTAGCTTGCAGGGGAAGATGGGCCAATGGTTAGGAAACTAACCTAGAATGTGGGAAACCAGAGTTTAATCTCTACTTCACCGCAAACTTTCTGTGAGACCTTGGGCAAGTCATTTACCCCTCTCTGTGCCTCAGTTCCCCATCTTTAAAATGGGGATAATATTTCCCTACCTCACAAGGGGAATTTTAAGGATAAATGGATAAAAGATTTAAAAAATGTGAAGGGCTTTGAGATCTACCGATTAAATGTGTTATGAAAGAGTGGAACAAGAAGTCACATGTGTGCTTGGGTTATAAAACTGTCTACAAGTGCAGATGACCAAACAGCTGTATAACTTATTTACTAAGCAGGATGTTCGAGATATACTTAAGTAATTTAAGATGTTTAACAGGCTGGCATACGTTAATAATATTCTACATTAATGTAGATCCCCCTGTATTGCCAAAAATACATTTCCCATGTGAAGTCATGTTAGTACTGTAAGGGAGAATAATTTGAATTTAGGCTGAACCTGAGTGGATAGCAATATTAAATATTACTAAGTAAAATTCATCACTGACTAACTTGGGTTAACAGTTCACCTTAATAAAATCAATTCAGGTTCAGATTGCCTAATCTGTCCTCCCTCTTAGATATCTCTATTTGCGTGTTTCACATGTGTTTGTGGTTATTTGTGATTGAAATTGTTTTCTTTTCTTTTTCTTTTTCTTTTTTTTTTTTTTTTGCATTTGATCCTTTTATTCAATGGAAGTTGTAACAGTAGCCAGATAAATTAGTAGGCACTGACCCTTTTCATATGACAAGGAACCCCTGATATGCATCATGTGACTGGAACAAGTCAGCACCTTGCCAAATTAGGCCCAAAGTGTGGTTATAGTCAGAAAAGTGACCATACAAGTGATATCTTACTCTGCTTATGTGCTCCTGGTTTTATGTTCAGCTGCTTTTTTTACAGACAAATATATATTTTAATGAACAAGCTGGATTCTCTCATGCCTCAGATATCAGCATCATTGCTACCCAAGTCCTTACCACAGATTTTCCTTAGTGGCGATGATGTAAGAGGCAGAAAGGAAAGAGTATGCTGTTCAAATCCCAGGCCAAGATTGCTGCATTGCCAGTTAGGGGTGAAAAAGAAAACCAGACTTGGCCATGTAAACTGAACTAATTGGATCTGGAAGTCATTGAGAGATAATTAATAGAGAAGCCTGCCATGTCAATTTCACTAACCCTTTTGTGACTATAACTAATAACTTCGCAAAAAGATCATGTCAATTTGGGGGTTTGAATGCAGACTAAGAAGCAAGAATATTTACTTTGAAGTTTTTGCATGGCTAAAAATATTCAAAATGTGAAGACAATTCACTGCACAGTACCAATGGGCCTGAATATCACTTATGTGTTCATTATATAGTTTAGACTGCTATGGAAAGAACTGTGAAAATAATGCTTATTATGGCATAAATTAACCCTATATTTGTAATGAACAGAATACGAGTGTAATCTTGTGGCTCCACCCAGACAGGACCAGAGTTTAGTTCCTAACATAGATTTACCTGCTAATAGAATGAGTCACACTTACAGTATTTCAAGAGTTACAATGGACACATCCAACGTCTTGCACCTAATGTAATGCCCACCTGAATCAAGCGGGTGGGTCCCTGGAGTCCAGTCCTCCCTATAAAGTTATTTGTATTGAATCAGACACAACATGGATAATATAACTGACCATGTTCCATATCAATTGGGTAATATATGTTCCATGTCTTCTCTCTTTCTGGGCCAACTTAAGTCACATTTGGCAAAACTCCCACTGATTTTAATGGGAGCAGAATTTAGGCCGACATCATGGTTTTTAAATAGCTTTCAGGTCTTGGGGTCTGTTCAATAGTTTAGATGTGGTTGAGGGTCTATATGAGGCATGTACAAAACTACAGACTCATCCATTCTGGCAGTAAGAGAAGAGGAGAATGTATTTTATCCCAGACAGCCAAGTACCATTTCTTTAGCTGGAGGTATTCCTGTAATTGATTCAGTAGTAAATTAAATTCCTTCTGTAGGCTACAAAGATGAAACCTTGCCATTTACCCATATCAAGAAAGATCATTGCAAAACACTGAGCAACATCACGCACCCTAACTCAAAATGCATCAAAATTTGAGATGGGGGTAGTTGGTAACAGGCCTGTGAACGGATTGATCATGCAGTCTATGGGTGGAAGGGAATAACAAAGTAATATTTGTGTTCAGAGTCAGGAATCCAACTATTGGGACCACCACCTCCCCATCCACTTTTTAACAGATTAGAAAACAGGGCTGATAGTAATAGACTCAGGAGCTCAATCTCTTTAGCTAAACTAAGAGGAGGTAAAGGGGTGACTTGATTACAGTCTATAAGGACCTACATGGGGGAAAAATAATAATTTGTTGTTGGCATCCTATCATCTGCGAGAGACGGTGGGAATTACAGCCTATTATGCAGATGTTTTGCAATGTCTCATGCAACTGAATAGTTCAATCCAACATTTTCATGATCTTTGGCAGTTATTGCAAATGTATCTATTTTGGCTGGGAGATGCTTGCTTCCTGTGGGCTCTTTTCTCTTCAAGCTGGAGGAGCCAGTTTCTATCATGGACTTTGATACCCTGATGGAGAAGATGGTGCCACTTGTTACAATCACTTGCCAAGATTTCCCATTGGTCAGGATCAATTCCAAATTCCTTCACATCTCTCTTGCATGTGTCTTATAGCAAAGCTTGGGATGTCCTGTTGTTCTTGTTCCCTCTGATAGCTCCCCATATAGCATGTCCTTGGGTATGCATCTGTCTTCCAACCTACTCAGATGGCCCAGACAGCGCAGTCATCTTTGCTTGAGCAGGGCTGTCACACTTGGTAAATTTGCCCTTTGAACAACCTCTGCGTTGGCGACTTTATATTGCCATTTGGTGTTGAGCATGTGGCATAAACAGCATAGGTGGAAACTGTTTAACTTTTTCTGCACATAAGCATAAGTTGTCCATGTTTTCCCACCATACATGAGAGTGCTGAGGACGCGAGCTTGGTATATTAGCATTTTGGTCTTGATGGTAAGCTTTGAGTTGTTCAATGCTCTTTTAGTTAGTCTCTTTTAGTGGTGGCAGCCTTTCCAATATAAACATTTAGGTCTCCGTCCAGTGAGAGGTTGGCAGTCACTGTAGAACCTAAATAGCTGAACTTTTGGACTACTTCTAGGTGGTTTGCATTTAAGGTGATCGAAGGATCTTGCGGAACCTCCTGTCCTAATACAACCATTTCCTTAATGCTGATGGTGAGAGGAAAAGCCTGACAAGCACTTGAAAGGTGATCCATGAGTCCTTGTAGTAGATCTTCATCATGAGCTATGAGGGCAGCATCATCAGAGAATAGAAGTTTCCTGATTAGCACCTTTTTGTCTTCGGTCTTTGACTTAGGTCAAGACAGGTTGAAGAGTTTCCCATCCGCTTTTCATCTCAAATCACATTTAACAATAAGATCTTCAATCTAGTAGCAAAAGGTATAACATGATCCAGTGCTGGGAAGTCGAAGCTAGACAAATTCACACTGGAAATAGGGTATACATTTTTAACAGTGAGGATGATTAACCATTGAAACAATTTACAAATGTCTCTAGTGGACTTTTAAATCAAGATTGGATGTTTTTCTAAAAGATTTGCTCTAGGAATTATTTTCTGGATGTTCTATGGCCTGTGGTATACAGGCGGTCAGATTAAATGATCACAGTGGTCCCTTCTGGCCTTGTAATCTATGAATCTATCAATATACTATCCTACTTACACATCCCTACTCCAGGACATTCCCACTGCAGGAGAGAAATGGCCTATCAACATTAAAGGAAATTGTCAGAATGCCGGGTAGCCTTTGACATCACTGGAAGTTGAGGGTCCTTATCACCATGCAACATCAAGTCCGTTAGCCCCAATATTAATTAACCTTATACAAGACTGCTACATTGATGGGGAATAATCTCCAGATTCTAAATACCTACTTTTTGTATGTGGATTTTATGATTCTCACTATCTTGTTTCCAAGAAATAAGGGGAAGAGACACAACTCTGAAATGTTCTCCTTCCCCATCAACACCTGAATATGCCTGTCCAGGGAAACTTAAGGAATGAGATCCTGATCCCATGTAAACTGGTGTGAATCCAGAGCAACTCCAATGAAGTTCATGGAGGTCATTCACTATGAAGTTACACTGGTGTAATACAGAAGTAATGCAGTGGTGGTGTGGCCCATGACACAAAAAACACCACCACTGTTTACTTCCATTGTCAGCACAGGGGACAAACTGAAACAGGCATGGAAAATATACTATCCAATCAGCCTTTCAGGAGAGAGGCAGTGTGGGAAAATGTGTGTCTGTTCTATGGAACTAATGCAGCACTTTAGTCTCAGAGATTCCTAAACTGGGTTTTTATATCAGCACTAATGGGCTGGGCCTCAGCTGGTGTAGATTGACCAATTCCACTGACTTCAATGGAGCTATGTCAGCTTATCCCCATTGACGATCAGACTCTAAATTTGATAAAAGGAAAAAAAAGGGTCAGTAAGACTTCAGAAGAACTCGCGGCACAATAAAAAAATGCGGTTGCTTTAGATTTTCTAAGCTTTGTAAATACTATGCCATATATGTGAAAGCATGGCTATGGTTTTAAAAATGAGATGACATGGACAAATGTTGCTGCTTTTGGGAAAACAATTGTCCTTTTTTCTGTAAGGTGAGCATTTCCTTTCATGGTATTCAATACCAAGAAAAAAATTGCTAGTAATATTATTTTTCAAAACGCACTTTGAAATTCTATCTTGGCTTGGAAGTGTGTTTCTCTTTTGTTGAATTCATATGTTCCAGTTCTTACCTTAAATCCCCTTGTTCACAGCTTTTGAATCACCCCGACAAATCCTCCGTGAATATGACAAGCTTAAAAAGCTACATTTAGCTAGTTCTGGGCAAGGCCAATATAACTTTGGCCAGATGGTAATTCAGCTATGTCATGTCATAAAAGCAGAAGTTATAAAATGATAAATTCCTGAACAGAAGCCAAAAGCACATGAAAAGAAAGATATGCCCGATTTAAGAAACAGCTAAATGAATAAAGGGATAATATTACTGAGAGAGGCCTTAGTCAAAATTATCTAAGGTAAATGCTATTTATCTTGTTTAGGTAGATTTTATTTAAGAAAGGGAAGAGTTATGTTTCCTTAAGTTCTTTGCCACCCTTGGAAAAATGACTGACAGTAAAACTATTTGCAGTAATTTTTAAAAACATTTTAGACAAAGAGAGGACCCAGTCCTACAAACCCATACTCTCATGTGAGTAGCCTTTAAGCCAGGCAATTGTCCCATTGCCCTCAGAATACTCTTATGAATAAGGGTTTGCAGACTGGGACTACTGCTTTCATTGGGGCTGAAATGGAACTGCTCATCTGAGTAAAGGCTTCAAAATAAGAAAAAAAAAGTGTCTGAAAGGTATTTATTGTCTTTACTCTCTTGTTTTCATAGGCATAAATGATCCTTGAGCATCAACTGAATTCTGTTTCCATGATATTTCTGATGATCCTGTCTCAGGAATCAAGCTGAATGTGATTAAGGTGTCACTGTACAGCTGTCTCACCTGACAGACATTTTTTTATCTGACGAGACGCTAAGTTGCCACAAAAAAACATCAGTATAAGTTCGTTAGGGCAGGGATCATGTCTTTTTCTGTCTTGTACAGCAAGAAGCACTCAGCTGGTGCTTAGCACATAATTAATAATACATAAGGTATACAGGACCTGATCTTAAGTCCCTTGAAATCTATCAGAGTCTTTCTTGTGACTTCTGTGGGCCTTGCATTGGGACCATATTGTACTGGATATAAAAGAATCCCCAAACCAGTATGTTTTATAGTGCTGGGTGAGAATCTGTCACTGGGTTTAAAGCTCTATTTAACAGGCAGCTTCTCAGGAAAGGGTAAGGATTTGCTGCTATCTATGTAAATTACTTAGACCGGACTGATCTCCTATTTTATTTGCCTCTTTCTCCAACCACCTCGGAGAAAAGCCGCCTTCAAATAGCTTTCAAGAAGTAAGGAGCTTTAGGGGGATTTTTAAGTGACAAGCACCGTTACTAATAAATTGTCTCAGAATGTAAAAATGTGACCCCCCTCAGGTGGTTCAGCTGCATAGTTTGCAAACTGTGACAAAGTATCAAATTCCTGCTTTTTTGCTAAGCACCCACCATGGGACAATACAGTTCCATGACTTAGTACGCCAGCTTTGATTGTGCAGCCTGTAATTAGGGATTTGGATGAGGATGAATGACAAAGAATGCCACTGTGCAATTGGCTGTAACCAATGTGACCTTACCTGATCCTGTCTTTTTAAAAAAAAAAAAATATTGACCTCTGGTACCCCCCCCCTTGCATGATCCATATATGTAGTTAGCGCGGACACCCCTGCCAGGCTTTTCATCGCTGGGCTTTTAAAACCATTAGCTTGCTTTGTAGTCTTAGCGAGACATACATTTCTGAGCTATCATAAATGAAATCTTAGAAGATACCTTTCAACATATGCCAGGCACAGTTAAAAAAGAAAAAAAAGGCCATTATGTTTTCTTTAAAGGGGAAAAGTACACAGGGTGAAACGCTGCAGAGTTTTGTAGAATATGGAAAGTTTGAAAGAATCTAACAGGCTAAGGACTGCAAGAAAATATGGTGCTATTGGATAGAGAGGAGATATGCAGCTAGTCTACAGGTCTTTATGGGATTCTTTTTCTTTTCTCTACAAATTGTTTTGCCTCTCCTGTACCAGGTTGTAGGTCGGTTGACCTCACTTTCTTTCCCAGTAACTTACCCTCATATTTCTTTCTATTAAACAAATAAAATAAAATGCTACCAAGGAGTTGTTTTGCACAGTCCAGCTGTTGTCTGCTGTCATGGGGGAAAACGTGACTAGGAAGAATATATGTCTCAATTTATTTAGGAAAAATAACGTTTACGGGTTTTCCAGTGGAATTTTTATGTGGCTTTTGGACTGCACCATATGGAGCACATTCAGCTATTCCTCTCCACCCCTCAAATTTCCTAATTACCAGCAGAGATGGTCCAAAGCTGCCAGTCTGTATCTGGACTCAGAGCTGAGTCCAAACTTCCCCCTAAGCACTGGGTGTTGTGGTTCAAGTTCATTATCGAGATGGGCTTGTGGTCTCCGATCCAGGGATGAATTGTTCTAGATTTGTTTCAGGCATTTGTGTTTGGGTAGGTGCCCTGTGACTAGCACTCTGTAAGAAGGGCGCATCAGAGCTCCCTTCTTCCCAAGTGCAGGAGGTCTGGGCTAATTCACTTTCAGGGGAAGGCCAAGAGGCAGATCTTAAAATGTTCAGTCCTCTGGCCTGAAGGGAGAACTTGAAATATGATACAGAGCAGGCTAACTCTGCTGCAAATAGGAACAAATAAGCCACCTGAGGCTATCTGAGCCACTCTGGTGGCAAGAGCCTAAAGACTTGCTAGTGCTTTTTTTAAAAATGATGAACAGCAAGGCAAACTGGGAAATGAGGAAGAGTCTGGAGCCCTTATAATACAGAGACGCCTCTTAAAGTAGTTGAAGGTAAAAAAATCTTATCAAGGGAAGTAGGCAGATGTTTGGTGGGAAGTCACTTGGGGCTTGTCTTCACTACCAGGATAAGTCAACCTATGTTACTCTACTCCAGCTATGTGAATAACCCCAGTATCTTTGCTGCCCTGCGTCAATGGGAGACGCTCTCTGGTCGACTTCCCTTACTCTTCTCGGAGAGATGGAGTACTGGGATCGACCAGAGAGCGCTCTGCCCTCAATTTAGCAAGGCTTCACTAGACCCGCTAAATCAACACTTCGATTGCATCAGTGTCAATCTCCCGGTAGGGAAGACAAGCCCTTGGAGATATAGAGCCAGTTGGGAGAGCCTGCAGATGTTCATCCTCCCATGCACAACTGTTGTGCTCTGGGCACTGTTGCTTTTAGCTTCGCAGGATGATGTACATCAGTCTTTCTTCTCTTTTGTGGTTATAAACACATTTTAAAAGCTGGAGGAAAAAACCAACCTGTTCTCTCTGTGGCCTCCCTTGTTCTATCACTTCGGTGTTGGGAAGAGTTATCATTCAGCTGTGGTCATGGCATATTGTTCATCCCCATTTTTGCTCTGTTCATATGGGCTACCCTGGAGTTAAATATGTCTCCATAAGGGAGAAAGAAAACAAGGCTTAGGGATACTGATTCCTAGGTCTGGCCCAGATCCTCCGCCATGCAGGAAAAGGCCACAAAGGGGAAAGGAAACTCACCCAGGTTCCCTTAGGAACTTTCTACCCTGTATCGTTCTGTCTGGTAGGTGGTGATCAACTCCCAATATCACCACTGAATGGACAAGATTCTTGGCCTTAAAACACGCATGTCCCCTCAGTTCAGCCAGATGCTTAGGCGAACCCTATGAAGCCCCTATGACTTTATGCTGTCTCTGGGGACCCATGATCCTACCATCAGCAGAGCTGCCTTGAAGCTGCTCTTCCAGGCACTTTCCTACTTGTACCTATACACATAACCCCCTCTCAGAATGAGTTCAGCACCACCGGGGTGGTACACATGGAAATTAATAGCATGTCTCAGTCAGTAAAAACTTTGCTGCAGAATCACTTCAAGGTTGCTAGTGGGATGAAAGTTGTTCCCCTGATTGTTCCCCTGGATCTTCCTCATACATTGATCCTCAGCTGCATGGAGGAACTTCTGTGAATTCCAAGGTGGAGAGAGGTGCTCCCTGACTGGTGATCCATGGGGCATTCTCCCCTTCTGCCCTCTGAAGTGAAGAGGATAATTTGAGCCTAAATCTTTACAAGGTGCATTAAGATTTGAACACTTTGCTGTTGCTGGGCTTGGAGGTGAAATAAACCTTGTTTCCTGCTATATGTTTGTCAAGTGGCCAGCATGCTCAGGAACTGATCTTGATTGGGTCTCTAGGCAGCACTATAATACAAAATAATAATTAATAATAATAATGAAACTACTCTCACAAGCACTTCCAGAGCATGACACTTCTAATCATATTTTTTTCAAAATCTGATTAGGCCTTTGAATTCATGAGTTTGTTTGGAGCAGTGGCATTCCTTCATCTCCTTCATTGGGGATTGGACTAGATGACCTCCTGAGGTCCCTTCCAACCCTGATATTCTATGATCTCTTTTGGGACCTGTAATATATCTTCAGTTCTGCTTGTGGACACAATCCCTAGGCCATCCCAAATTAGGCCAGTGGATAGGGCACTGGACTGTGACTTGGGCAGCCTGGATGCTAATTCCATCTGTACTATCAGCCTGTTGTGTGACAGTAGGTAAATCTCTGTGCCTCTATTTCCCCTTCTTCTTGTTTGCCTGTTTACAATAGGATGGGCACTACTCTAATCAAGATGATTATAATAAGAATCTTTTTAGCATAGGAGAGTTGGACACACACTTACTTCCTTTAATTGGCCAAAGGATTGCTGATAAAGACATTCCCTTTCCTTAGGATGTGAGTGTGCTGCGGATGGGAATGAGAGGCCAAGACAGGGAACAGAGCCTGGCTCTCCAAAAAGCCAAAATATTTTACGCTTTATGGAAATAAAAATAAAATGGCATGAGAAAGAAATTGCCCACTTTACTAAACAATCCTCCAACCCACTTCCTCCAAATGAGAAAAGTATGTTCCCTAGTGTAAAATATTTATTATCCTGAAAACAATGTAGAAAGCACATTAGATTCCATTACATTTGTATGTGTGTGTTCCTTTAAGGTACAATGCATTCTGGGCAAGCTGTAGGACGTTAGTCTTTGTGACCCAAGGCTTCCTTCACTAGTCACCATTTTTAATGAATATGGATGAAGGAAACTTGTCACAAATATGTCACCAATCCTGCATTTTAAAATGTGTTTTGGCTTCTCCAGAGTAGCCTGTTTGTCAGAACACGGATGGCTATTTCCAGCTGTATTAGTCATTCCCCACAAGGTAAAATAGCCTATTGTGAGAAGATGGAGTGCAATATTTCAAGCTGCTTGCAATGCATTTCTTACCCCCTCTGAAAATTGAAAGCTCAAGTATATGGTGATGGGTGAATCCAGCTTTTTAATGAATCCAGCACTCGCTGCAAGCAGGCTAATAAAGTGAAGGAGCACCTGGTTTACGCTTAGCATGTGTCAAGGCTTAGCTCACTGAACTCACTCGGGGAAGTGCATATAAACCACCCCCTGTAAAAGCAACTTAAAACAGCTTGGAAAAAATCCATCTTATTTAACTACCCACCTGCACAATATCAAAGATGATGCATAGATATTTGTGTGGTTTACTGATAGTTTAGAAAATGGAAATGGCTCAGGCCCTGATTCAGTAAAGCCTTTTAACCATGTGCTTAACTTTAACTGAGTGCTTAAATCCCACTGAAATCTTTCTACTACATCTTCTCACAGCTCAGTGGAACTTAAGCACATGCTTAACTGCATTACTGAACTGGAGCCTCAAGAACTAGGATGGTACGTTCAACAGAACAACAACAACAAAAAAACCAAGAAATGATTCGTGTTTTGCTTTATCACATCCACTCCTTCTTCATATAGTTTTGTGAAATAGTGAAATTGCAAAATGTAAACATGCATTTTATGTTAAGAAACAGTTAACATTTGCTAAAAATCATCTTCTTGTAGCCAGTGTGTTTGCTCACTGGTAATCAGCAAAACAACTACAGTCTGATGACAACAGATCTACTGGCAAATCATAAGATTATCCAGCATCTTAGGCTATATACTATGTATGTCAAAATTGCCAATGAAAATGAAAAAAAAGTGTCATTTTTTTTCAAATATGTTTGTGGTTTTTGTCAAAATAAATCCCATCAGCCAACAAATTTTCAGTTTTTGGCAAGTGAAAACTGAAAACATTGGACAAAAACTAAATTCTGACTGAAAATTTTTGGTGTTTTTAAAAAATGGGTTTTGAACTAAAACATGTTGATCAGCACCAAATGAAAGTTCTGTTTAAGAAAGAGATTCGTAGTGGAAGAGTGCATTCTGGCCCCCCGTTTGGGACCTAATGACATTTGTTTTGAAAACTGACGCCATGTGAAAGGGGGTTAGCACAGTTCTGATTACAGCTGAGTTTCCTTAGTTTTCCATGGATGTAAGCAGGGGCCTGCCGTTCATACCTTGGTTGCTGTGCTGTTTGCCTACAAACCATTTTCTGCAATGCTTCCTGGACAGAGCAATAGTACACTGACATATACCGACTTGGGAATTCTGTCCCCATAAGACAGAGGACTAGAAATCCTGATTTTGAATGTACACCAAAATCTTGGATTCTACTGAAAACAACAAAACTGCAAACATTTGAGTTAGGATACTGCACTCACATGAACTGTTGTTGCTCTCTATACACAAGATTTTAATCTGGCCTTTGCGAGAGCACCCAAACCCAGATATACATCGCTCTCCAGTAAAACCATCCAATGCTTCCTATGCAAAAGGCAAAACTTATATACGGTGAGCTAGCTGAGGCAGGTGAGTTCCAAATCACACTCTGGTGATAACATTACCCACTGAAGAAGAAACCGAAAACCATTACAGATGATGCAAGTGAGAGACAATTTGAACCAGTCTGTCCTTACATTGGGCCAAATGGTGAACTCTATGCTCCTGTTCAGGGCCGGCTTTAGCAGGTGCGGGGCCCCACGCCGGACTCGAATTTTCTCGCGCCCCCCCCACCCCAACTCCGCCCCGGCCCCGCCCCGACTCCACCCCCTCCCTGCCCCATTGAATCCCTCCCCAAATCCCCACCCTGGCCCCGCCTCTTCCCCAGCACGTCTCATTCCTCCTCCTCACCCCTCCCTCCCAGGCTTGCGCTGTATGGTGGCGTAAGCGCTGGAGGGAGGGGGAGAAGCAGGACGCGGCTTTTTTTTTTTTCCCGCTCCGCCGGCAGCCCCGGACGTTGCGGGCCCCATTCCGGGGCATCGGCCGAATTGGCTTAAAGCCGGCCCTGCTCCTGTTGGGGAACAGTTACTCATAGGTATTGTCACGCTGATTTCAGTAGAATTACTTGTGTGAGTAGCTGTTCACTAATGGGAGTAAAGAGCTTCACAATCTGATCCTTTACAAGTATTTTGCAGTTGTAATATGCCCATCACCAGGGTATCAAGCTGCCAGATAATCAAACACACAGGAACAAAACCACTTGCAAAGCAGAGCCAGAGGAGTGTTGTGGTAACCCAGCCCTTGTTTGAGTGCTCATTCCTAAACCCTTGTAACATTGTTAAAATGGTACATCTCTGTTTCCAACCCATCCTAGTAAGACATTGTTTCAGGTCTTTTCTTCTACTTTCTGTTAGATGGAAGGCTACACCTCTTTCCCCCTGAGCTTCAGAGGATGAAAATGTTGACAATCTCTCTCTTCGAGCATACTTGATAAATACTACTCTGATTTAAAATTTGTTTTTAAAAAGTCATTTGGAGGTTTGCCACTGACTTTAGTAGGAGCAAGATCAGGCTTTCAAACGCCAGCATTGTATTTTTCTTAAAACGTCTAAATCCAAAGGGGATTAACCTAGCAGCTATCCTTTTTTGGAGAGCTTTTAAACAAGATTTCGCAAATGAGCCTCTAAGCCCACCTGTCACCTGAAAATCTTTCCTAAAGTGGCCAGGCTTTGAAAGGTGTTTGTGTGTTTTGCAAGCATGCAAGATCTGTTTGTACTAATTCTTAGTCTAGCTGCAACCTAAAAGAAGCATTATGCTGGAACACTTGTGTTTTCAAGGCTAATCTAATTGTGCTTCTACAATTAACTTAGTGAACATAGCAAAATCTATTGAGCTATAGAATGTATGCCATTAAATGAATAATTTTAAATGGGTTATTCCCATTGAGCACAGGTGGTAAACTTATCTCACGTTTTTTATATAAAAGCCTGAAATAAGCGCACACTGGCAAACAGCATCTAATGGTGTCATTAAAATGATTGTAAACATGCCTGTTGTGGCAGATGTGTGCTTTCTTTCTGTTGATATACATTCAGATTGTTGGTTAAGATCAAACAAATGCAGCCTTTTAAATGTCAAAAATGTCTGCATTCTAACGGGTTCTGTTTCTAAAGAGATCTGTTTCCTTAGGAGCCAGGACAGCTATAAAATAGCCAGACTGCATGATCGGATCCAATGTCTACCCTTATTTTCTTTGATTAGAGCAGCGCTCACGATATCTGTCTCTCTGCGGTCTACAGTTTCAAGTGAACAAGGGATTATGTGTTGCATCACTCTGGTTTTAGGAAACATTTCAACAGAGCAATAAATGGAGAGAAATATACAAAACTCAGAACCGGGTGCATATATGCTTTTTTCTTCCATCTAGCAATATTGTTCGCATTTTGAGTCTAATTGCCAGCCTGACAATGATTATTTACTCTGCTACACAAAGTAACATAGCTGGAGTTGTTATATACCAGAGGACAGGATGAATTTAAACACATTTCATCAGAGCCAAATCATCAAGCTTCAGAAAGGTTGGTGGATGGCTGACGCATGCAGTTTCCCTCTGCTTGGAGCTGAGTAGAGAAAGCTTGTGCAAGGTTCCACAAGCCCATGTCCAGGAGAGCACAGCTTGGTCAGGGCTTGATTTGCACTCATATGTAGGTTTACCAGATAGGTGCCTATATAAGGAAAAGTCCCCAAAAATGGGACTGTCCCTTTAAAAACAGGACATCTGGTCACCCTACTCATGTGGAAGATAGTTTTTTGAGGTTGGGAAAAGATACATCTATGAGGGAGCCAGTAGATTTGCAACCGTGTGACTCTCTATGCCATCCAGTCATCACCCTTCTCTCTTAGGATGATGTTTGTGCAGTAGCCACACATATCTGGGGAGGGATTGCTTCACCAACAAACTTTGTGGTGCTCCCCTGCACACAAATGGTTGTGTGCAGAATACGTGATTTGACATCTAGAATTTAAACTTTAAGACAAATTAATTATTGAGAATAATAGTCACAGTCTAAAGTTAGGAAATTTCATGTGTTTATGGTAATCTTCTTCACTGAGATCTTTCCATAACTAAAATGCAGAAGTATTCAATTATCCAGGAAATATTACTGTAGCCACGGCTGTGCTCTGTACAGCAATCCAGCTTTATTATCCAATTGATTGTATTCTTCTATACTTAAATACTCAGAAGAATGAGATCCTTAGATGGTGTAAATCAATGGAGTTTTGTCGATTTACATCAGCTACAAGTCCTGCCACGAGGGCTTTGGAGATGAATGTTACTCTGTGTTGAGTGAAAGTTTGAGATCTCATTCTGCTCTCACCTATACCACTGTAAATCAGGCATAACTCCGTTAAAGTCAGTGGAATTACACAGGGGTAAAATTGATGGGAGCGGGAGCAAAACCCAGCCCATATGTTACAATGAGCCTTTAGTAATGGTTAAAGACATACAATGTGCCTTTCTTTATTTAAAGCTCTTTACCTAACACTACATCAAAGTCGTAGACTTCCTGACTTTGGTTCTCTCTTCAGTAGGAACCTCCTGAGAATAGCTTGCCTTCAGTGTTATCAGATTACTATATTTGGACTTGAGACATGACACATAAGCAACCAGTATCGGCACAATATCTCTATGCAGCTCAGTTACCTAATTGAAGTGCTCTCCATGTTCTCTGAACTGGATTTAACATACAGTATCATGCCAGGTAGATTTTCTTATTTCACCATTTCAGAATTTGGACCAAATTCGATACTTGTTATGCCAACAATGTGGCTGCACACTATTGTCAATTGAGTTGTACTGGCTATATAGTGATGTACCTGTGAGGAGAATTTGGCTCATGTTAGAGATTCCTTCTTTACTACCTCTCAAAAACTAAATCAGTCCATGGACAATACACACAAAACAAAGAATCCACAAAACATTTACTGATCCTTGGTAGCTTTGTGTTCCTCTCTTTGCAACTGAGATAACTAAGAGTTGGTGGATCTTTACTTTTACAAGGATCATACTGGAGTGTGGACTGGGGTTAATGAGATTCACCACACATGTAGCTGTTAGAAAAGCCTTCTTGACTGAGAGAAGAGGTGAACCTGCACTACAGGTTGAGGCATGGCAGGACCTCGTGCACAAGACATGTTGAAGATCCTCTTGAGTAGGTGGAGATAGTTTGTAATTATGAGCATTCAAAATAACTTTTATTCCTGGGAAAATCCGGTAACACAGAGGTGGTTGTGTAGTAATCCTGCTTAATCTCAATTTGTTTTTTGAAATTAACAGGAGAAACAATCTGTGATTTAAAGAAGTAAATATTTTGAGTTACATCTAAATAGCATTAAGTCTTGTCAAAGACATGCTCAGTAAACTGATACCTCTGTGGTGCTAAAAGTTTATATTGGTTTTAAGGCACAATTAAGTTTCTATGAACTATTTGATACAGGTTTCAAATAGGGTGTGTTAAGCAGTTTTAGGAAACCCACTTGATGGGCCGTGCAAAAACTACAAGCCTGTATTTAAACATTTCAGTCCTGATCTTTTACTCACTTAAGTCAATGCAAAACTCCCATTGACCTGAATAGTTAAGGATCAGACCCTTGTTGCCTCTGGTTAAGTTCCCTAATGTCTCTTTTTCTGAGCTGTGAGGAGACTGAGTACAGACGGATGGTCCAGTGGTTAGGCCACTAGCTTGGTGCTGAGGAGATCTAAATTTAATTTCCTGCTCTGCCAATGAATGACTTCCTGTGTAACCTTGGCCAAGTCACTCTCTCTGTGCCTCAGTTCCGCATCTGTAAAATGGACTTAATACTTCACAAGATAAATATGTTAAAAATTCTAAGGTGCTCATATACTATGGTAATAGGTGCTATATTAGTACTTAAAATTGGACATTTTACAGAAATATTTGTTACATAGCATTTCTGTTGTATTTGCAAGCAGCAAAGTTATATTTTGAGATATAGCTGTTGGAAGAATGAGAACTGATTTGCAATGGTTGCACTAGATTATGGTTTCATCTCTTTTCAGTGGCATTTGCATTGCAGTATTGCACTTTTTAAATGTTTAGAAATGGTTCACTTTCAGCATGAGAATGACAAAGTGGGTGAGGTAATATCTTTTATTAGACCAACTTCTGTTGGTTAGAGAGACAAGCTTTCGAGCTACACAGAACTCTTCTTCTACAAGAACTTTCAGTATGAACAGCTGATTGAGAATTTTGAAGGACAATTGTCATTTCATTTTATATAATATTAGACAAGATAGTTCGAGGTGGGGAAATCGCAACTGGTGAAGCTGGTGAAAGTTAATCTACATTATGATGAATTTATGGTCTAACCAACCTGTTTTGACGGTCTCAAACTTTTCATTTAAAAAGTCTCTTGTCAAGGTACAGAATTCACTAAATGGAACAACATTCTTCCCAATCCCAAGAAATCACTCCCATGTCCCCTCACTTCAGTTGTATTTTTGCAGTAAAATATTCCCCCCACAATCTTGTTTTGTGAACGAATACCCATGAGATATATAAACTTTAACACAAACATAGTCATAATAAAAGTCTTAATCCTTTTTCATATTGATTTTTAATATAGAGAGATATGCCTATCTCATAGAGCTGGAAGGGACCCCGAAAGGTCATCAAGTCTAGCCCCCTGCCTTCACTAGCAGGACCAAGTACTGATTTTGTCCCAGATCCCTAAGTGGCCCCTTCAAGGATTAAACTCACAATCCTGGATTTAGCAGGCTAATGCTCAAACCACTGAGCTATCCCACCCCTAAGGCAAGTAGTCCCATTCAGTTCAATGGGAGTAAGGTTTTTTAAGTATCTGGACCAATATGAAAAATTGGTGGCAAAGATCTATATCTAGCTTCCATTTTGAGCATAATCATTATTAGAAAAGTAGAAAAGAGACTCCTGCGGCAGTCTTTAGAATTGTTTCTTTAACAGAACTCATTAGCCACACATGCTAAAAAAATTATCTTGGAATAGCTCTGCAGGGAGTCATCTACAAATTTACTTTTATCAGAGATTTACCTTTCTAGATGCATGTTATTTTATTGCCTTTTGCCTAGCCTAATAAATATTTATGGGGTGATCCTGCCTGGCATATGATTATTTTTATTAATATTGTTTGGAATATATGAACTCCTGCATAGCTTGGCAAGGTGAAGTGACCTGTGAGAGTACAGTGGGGATAGGAAAAGCAAGGTTTCAAAATGAAATCAGGTTTCAGAGTAACAGCCGTGTTAGTCTGTATCCGCAAAAAGAAGAACAGGAGTACTTGTGGCACCTTAGAGACTAACAAATTTATTAGAGCATAAGCTTTCGTGGACTTATGCTCTAATAAATTTGTTAGTCTCTAAGGTGCCACAAGTACTCCTGTTCTTCTTAAAATGAAATCAGTTACTGAACACTGATTATGTCACAGAACCAAGAATTTGTGGCCTAAAGACACCAAATGTTTTGCCTTATAAACTTTGACATTGAAAATTCTTCATTTGACTCTAGTAAGATTCTGATGCTTTTTCAATGGATTTAGAAATGGTTTGGGATTTAATATTGTCCTCAGGAAAAACATTCTTCACTTTTTTTAACATTTAAAAAGCTGAACTCTGGAAAATTGCCTTTGTATGACTGCTTCATTTGCATCACTGAAAGGCTGTTAAGATGGAGACATTGTTAGAGCAATAAACATCTGCTCCAGAAGTGTAAACAGTACTTATGTAGCTAAGATTTTGCATTTTACAGTCAGGAAGTTTAGAGTCTGCAAAGTGAAAATGTAACACCCTTTGAATGCAGATTCAATCATTCAAGTAAGAGGTGTGATTTAGGATTCAAGTCTGAGATCTATTCTGGAAGGAGCTTTTAACAGAACACAGCATTACTTTAGGATGCTAATTAGCATCACTGTGCTGCCCTATGAGCTGTTAAAGACTCAAAAAAGGTTGGTATGTAATCTCTCTCTAACTGCCTTTTCAGAACATGATTTGAACAAACAGAATTTTATCCTATACTACTGACATAATGAGTTTTAACATAAGGCTTTGCTTTTTAAATGGCAGGCTAGGGATAAACTATCTCTGGGAACCTGGCACCACTAAATTCTAAAGCTGGACAATTGGAAGTCAGTTACTTATTGTCAACTATTGACCTGAAGTTTATAATTCCGGGTGCATTGAGTGACCAGCATTTTTTACATGGATCTGAATATTAAAATTGCACTCCCCACACTAACTTCCTTGTAAATGAACACCACATTAAACTTTGTCATATGTCAATTTTTAAAATAAATTATTTAATTTCAGTTACCAAAAATGGGGACAGACATACTTTCTTGTTTGATATGCCTGAGTGGTTGGCAGGTTATCCTTAGACAGGTCAGATCACACGTACAAAGATCACTATACCAGTGGTTCTCAAACTTTTGTACTGGTGACCCCTTTCACATAGCAAGCCTCTGAGTGTGACCACCCTTATAAATTAAAAAAAACTCTTGTTTATATATTTAACACCATTATAAATGCTGGCGGCAAAGTGGGGTTTGGGGTGGAGGTTGATAGCTTGCGAACCCCCATGTAATAACCTCACGACCCCCAGTTTGAGAACCCCTGCACTAGACCAAATTTGCCTGGGATTTGTGCCAATGAAACTTTGTCTACTTAATGATTATTTTTAGTGGCAATAATTATTGTTTATTATATTTAAACATTTATGTGATAGCAGCACCCAAAACCCAAGTCAGGAGTGAAGTCCTGTTGTGCTGGGTGCTGTACAAACACAGATCAAGTCCTGGAGGACTTACAATCAGACGCAAATAGATGAAAGGTCATCAAAATTTCATCTTAGGGTATTTATAACAAGTAGAAGACCTGTAAAAAAGCCTACTCAGCCTTAAGCCTCCTATCATACTCTCTCTCTAGATGTTTCTATCACTGTATTCCCACATTAAGACCCAAGTCCACCACCAACCAGCAGGGATGCATGTGGATGAGAGGCAGAGGAAGCCTCGCCTCCCTCAATCAGATCAGAGAGTCCTATGGAGTTACCAATCCTAGGGTTACCATACGTCCGGATTTTCCCGGACATGTCCGGCTTTTTGGGCCTCAAATCCCCATCCAGGGGGAAATGCCAAAAAGCCGGACATGTCCGGGAAAATAGGGAGGGAGGGCCCGGCGGTGCGGGGCTGGGGGCCAGCGTGGTTCTCGGCAGGGGCTGGGGCCAGGGGCGCAGGGCCGGCGTGGTGCTGGGCCGGGGGTGCGGGCATTTGGCCGGGGGCCGGTGCGGTGCTTGGCCGGGGGCCAGGGCCAGGGTCGGCGCTTGGCCGGGGGCGTGGGCACTTGGCTGGGGGCCGGGGTGGTGCGGGCACTTGGCCGGGGCGGGCACTTGGCCGGGGGCCGGGGCGGTGCTCGGCTGGGGGCGTGGGCACTTGGCTGGGGGTCGGGGCCAGGGCCGGCGCAGTGCTGGGCCGGAGCCAGGGCCGGGGACGCGGGCAGTTGGCCGTGAGCCAGGGCCCCAGGGCCCAAGCCGGGCAGGAGACGCCGAGGCCAGAGCCTCTTGGCCTGGGCCGGCCGGCCGCCAAATGGAGCCGCTCGGCCAGGAGGGCCAGACTGAGCCGCGCTGCACCCTGCCCCAGCCTACCTGTTTCAGGCTTCCTGCAAACATTTGATTTGCGGGAAGCAGGGGAGGGGGAGGAGCAGGGGGCGGAGCGTTCAGGGGAGGGGGCAGAGTTGGGGCGGGGTTGGGGGTGGGGAAGGGGCGGGGCCGGGGCCCCATGGAGTGTCCTTTTTAAAAATTAAAATATGGTACCCCTACCAATCCATTTGCCCATCTCAGCTCTCCCTGAGGAGCTGCTGTTGGTATCCATGTCAGGAAAACCTGCAGAGCTAGTTCCCATGATACACAGTATGTGAGCTGCCCTGATGCAGGCTGCTGCTAACATGCTTCCTTCCCAGGCACAGTGGTATTGCAGTGGTTTTGTTGTGCCAGGGTAAAGAGGAGCCTTGCAACCCTAAGTAAGGGGCAAGAATTTGGTCCAAGGGGCTTAAGTGATGCCTAGGCCTTGCGTTGGGGTACATTCACCTCTGCACTGGGGTTATACATAGGGCAAAAATAAAAAATATCAAATACGCTCATCTTCTGAATTCCCTTCCTTGCCCACACTAGCTGATGCCGAGCACATGGAATTGGCTTTTCAGAAGTATTCAGCACTAAACTCAATCTCATCCCTCAATTATTCCCCTTACTTACACTCCAAGCATTTGACTCAAAATTGCCAAGAATTAGATGCCAAACTAATCCAATTTATGATTTTTAGCAATGGCTCAATTCATGCTCTGAATGCTCTCTCTTGCTTCATTTAATACAAATGTCCTTAATTGGCAAATACCACACAAGACAGAAAATAAAAATGAGGCCCCGCCAGATCTTTGAAGTCCATTTGTTACCCAAATGGGGTGTGTTTGCCAGCTTTAATCTTTGATCAGGGTACAGTTAAGCCTTTTTCCTACCATCTTGCTTGCAATATTATCTACCTCATGCCTGCTAGACGCTACGAGTTGTGCCTTTCTTCCAGCCAAAAGGGCAAATGGTAATTGGCGATATCCCCGCCCCTACCACAGCACGCAACCACATCCTCAAACACATGCTTTGTTCATTTAAATAGCTTCTATATTGTTAATACAGCCAGTGCAGAAATACAGCACACAGATTATCAGTGTATTTATTTGTGTATGGGGACTAATTACAGAGGGGCAAGGTAAAAAAGTAAGCAAATAGCCATAATGATATGTTATTTGCAAACATTTCTGCAGCTCTCTTATGAACTGGACTTTTATATGGGTAATAAGAGCTTTCACACTTACATTAATTAGAACAAGCTTGGCTATATTAGATTCTCAATTTATTTATTTATTTGAGGGGTATATAAGTAAGGCTAAGAGTTTGTCAGTTATTTTTAGTAAAAGTCACGGACAGGTCATGGGCAATAAACAAAATTTCACAGAAGCCCATGACCTGTCTGTGACTTTTACTAAAAATAACTATGACAAAATGGGGAGTGTGTGTGGGGTCCAGCGCCCACTGTTGCTGCAGCTCCAGGGTCCCCCTCACCACAGCTCAGAACTTGGGGGCGCCCACCATGGCTCAAAGCTCGGGGCCAGCAGCTGGGAACTGCAGGGTCCCCCTGCCATGGCTCAAAGCTGCAGAGGTCCCCCATTATGGCTTGGAGCTCCAGGGCATCAGCTGGCAGCTGCAGAGAGTCCCTGCTGTGGCTGGGAGCTGCGGGGGGCCCCCGCCACCTGAGGCGGCTGAGTACTTTTAGAGCTACCACTGGCTGACAGCTGAAGCAAAAAATGTTACAGATTCTGTGACGTAATCATAGTCTTAGGTATAAGCCCTCATGCTTCAGGTGATAAGACAGTCAATAACTGCTAGAGGTTACTCCATAAGTGTTCACTTCAGGCTTTCATTCAGCTTCCTCGAAAGTATCTACTTAATGGCAACTGTCAGAGACTGGATACTTGTTTAAAGCAGCATGGACTTTCTAGGTCCATATGGAAGGCCTCATTACAGTACAAAAAGAGAAGCTGGCATTTGCACATACAAACTTAGGCCCCAATCCTGAAAACACTTAGGAATGTGCTTAACTTTACTCCTATATGTAGTCCCATTGAAGTCAACATGGCTACTTAGAGTGCTAAAGCGAAGGACATATGTAACCTTCTGGTCTATTCAATATAACTTTCGCAGCAGCAGTTTCTGCAGCTGTCGTATATGTGACATTCATGGTTATGGCAGAGCTAGAAGTCCTGACACTTTGGAGATGGTCCTGAAGGCCTGAGAAATCTCCTCTTTCAACAAAAGCTGAAAATTAGACAGGCATGAAGGCAGCAGGCAGAGTGCTGCATTGGAACCTGGTAAGGTTACTCCACCTCCCTCTCTTCTTCACAAGATGGCTATAACCCATTTGCAACTCCCCAACCCTCTTCTGAGGCAAGGGAGATCATGGGTCATTTATCCATCTTACTTCACTTTTTATATTTAATTTTGATGCTCACTGAAATCTGATAGTGTAATACGAATGCACTTGCCTAATTCAATTATTTCAAAGCTACCTTCGTGCCCAAGCATTTTGCCAAGAGCAGCCAGTACGTTCGGAAGCAACTGTTTAATTACAGAAGCTTCTTATCTACTTATGTAACTTTCAAAGCACTGAGTGTCTAGATAGATTATTGAAATGCCTTGTGTTTTTTTTCCAAAGAGAACTGCTGCTGAACTGTGAAGTTGATGAAGAGTACCAGTATTTCCTGTAAATGGAGATTTATTATAACTAGGGATGGACCTATCTATCTTCATGTTGAGGTATCCTCTCACACTGAGGATACCTCTCCAGGGAGGGAACTTGAGTTATTAGGAAGAGACAGGTAATAGTTATGGACGGTTCGATCATTAGAAACAGATAGCTGAGCTTGTGATCACTGGGAAAAACTGCAGGGTGACTTCCCTGCCTGCGGCGAAGGTTGCAGCTCTCTCGAGACATCTAGAAAGACTTATGTGTAGTTCTGGGGAGAAGCCGGTGATTGTGGAATATGTAGGTACCAATGACATAGGGAAGGATAGGAGAGAGGTCCTGGAGGCCAAATTTAGGCTGCTAGATAAGAGATTGAAGTCTACGACCTCCAAGGCAGCATTCTCTGAAATGCTTCCAGTTCCACGCACAGGGCCAATTAGATGGCAGAACTGTAGGGGCTCAATGTGTGGATGAGATGGTGGTGTAGGGAGAAGAGGTTTAGATTAGTAACTGGGAAAACTTTTGGGAAAGGGAGAGCCTATACGGGAAGGATAGGCTCCACCTAAACCAAAATGGAATCAGATTGCTGGCACTTAAAATTAAAAAGTTTGTAGAGCAGTTTTTAAAATAAGGGCTGGGGAAAGTCGACAGGTGCGGAGGAGCATGTGGTTCGGGCAGAGACATCCCTTAGGAGAGGATCTATTAATGGAGATTCTCTATGTCCTAATAAGAAGGAGAGGATGGAAGATGATAAAATATGGGTAGGATTTGATGAGAAACAGTCAAATGGAAAAGAGTCCCATCAATTACATCATGTAATGGCAGACAGCTAAAAAGTGACAATTTTTTTAAGTGCTTATATACAAATGCTAGAAGTATAAATAATAAGATGGGTGAACTAGAGTGCCTTGTATTAAATGAGTATATTGATACAATAGGCATCACAGAAACGTGGTGGAATGAGAATAATCAATGGGACACAATAATAACAGGGTACAAAATATATTGGAAGGACAGAACAGGTGGCGCTTGTGGGGGAGTGGCACTATGTGTGAAAGAAATCATAGAATCAAATGAAGTAAAAATCTCAAATGAACCAAACTCTACTGTAGAATCTCTATGGATAGAAATTCCATGCTCTAATAAGAATATAACAGTAGGGATAGACACCTCTACCCTGATATAACGCAACCCGATATAGCACGAATTCGGATATAACATGGTAAAGCAGTGCTCCGGGGGGGCAGGGCTGCGCGCTCCAGCGGATCAAAGCAAGTTCAATATAATGCGGTTTCACCTATAACACGGTAAGATTTTTTGGCTCCCGAGGACAGTGTTATATTGGGGTATACCTCAAATTAAAAAACATAGTAAGAGAACCAAAAAAGTGTTACCATGGCTAAACAACAAAGTAAAAGAAGCAGTGTGAGACAAAAAGACATTCTTTAAAAACTGGAAGTTAAATCCTAGTGAGAAAAATAGAAAGGAGCATAAACTCTGGCAAGTGAAGTGTAAAAATATAATTAGGTAGGCCAAAAAGGTATTTGAAGAACAGCTAGCCAAAGACTCAAAAAGTAATAGCAAATTTTTTTTTAGTACATCAGAAGTAGGAAGCCTGCTAAATAACCAGTGGGGCCACTACATGATCGAGATGCTAAAGGAGCACTCAAGGATGATAAGGCTATTGTAGAGAAACTAAATGAATTATTTGCATTGGTTTTTACGACTGAGGAGGTGAGGGAGATTCCCAAACCTGAGTCATTCTTTTTTTGGTGACAAATCTAAAGAACTGTCCCAGATTGAGGTGTTATTAGAGGAGGTTTTGGCACGAATTGATAAACTAAACATAATAAGTCACCAGGACCAGATGGTATTCACCCAAGAGTTCTGAAGAAACTCAAATGTGAAATTGCAGAACTACTAACTGTGGTTTGTAACCTATCATTTAAATCAGCTTCTGTACCAAATGACTGGAGGATAGCTAATGTGACCCCAATTTTTAAAATGGGCTCCACAGGTGATCCCAGCAATTGCAGGCCAGTAAGCCTGACTTCAGTACCGGGCAAACTGGTTGAAACGGTAGTAAAGAACAAAATTGTCAGACACATAGATGAACATAATTTGTTGGGGAAGAGTCAACATGGTTTTTGTAAATGGAAATCATGCCTCACCAATCTACTAGAATTCTTCGAGGGGTCAAGCACGTGGACAAGGAGGATCCAGAGAATATAGTGCACTTAGATTTTCAGAAAGCCTTTGACAAGGTCTCTCACCAAATGCTCTTAAGCAAAGTAAGCTGTCACGGGATAAAAGGGAAGGTCCTCTCATGGATTGGTAACTGGTTAAAAGATAGGAAACAAAGGGTAGGAATAAATGGTCAGTTTTCAGAATGGAGAGATGTAAATAGTGGTGCCCCCCAGAGGTCTGTACTGAGACCAGTCCTATTCAACATATTCATAAATGATCTGGAAAAAGGGCTAAACAATGAGGTGGCCAAATTTGCAGATGATACAAAACTACTCAAGATAGTTAAGTCCCAAGCAGACTGCGAAGAGCTACAAAAGGATCTCACAAAACTGGGTGACTGGGCAACAAAATGGCAGATGAAATTCAATGTTGATAAATGCAAAGTAATGCATGTTGGAAAACATAATTCCAACTATACACATAAAAGGATGGGGTCTCAAGAAAGATCGTGGAGTCATTGTGGATAGTTCTCTGAAAACATCTACTGAATATGCAGCGGCAGTCAAAAAAGCAAACAGAATGTTGGGAATCATCAAAGAGAGGGATAGATAATAAGACAGAAAATATCATATTGCCTCATTGTACCATAAATCCATGGTACATCCACATCTTGAATACTGCGTGCAGATGTGGTCGCCCCATCTCAAAAAAATAAATATTAGAATTGGAAAAGGTTCAGAAAAGGGCAACAAAAATAACTAGGGATATGGAGCAGCTTCCATATGAGGAGAGATTAATAAGACAAGGCCTTTTCAGCTTGGAAAAGAGGCAACTAAGGGGGGATATGACAGAGGTCTATAAAATCATGGCTGGTGTGGAGAAAGTAAATGAAGGAGTGTTATTTACTCCTTCTCATAACACAAGAACTAGGGGTCACCAAATAAAGTTAATAGGCAGCAGATTTAAAACAAACAAAAGGAAGTATTTTTTCACACAACACACAGTCAACCTGTGGAACTCCTTGCCAGAGGATGTTGTAAAGGCTAAGGCTAACAGGGTTCAAAAAAAGAACTAGATAAGTTCATGGAGGATAGGTCCATCAATGGCGATTAGCCAGGATGAGCAGGGATGGTGTCCCTAGCCTCTGTTTGCCAGAAACTGGGAATGGGCAACAGGGGATGGATCACTTGATGATTACCTGTTCGGTTCATGCCCTCTGGGGCACCTGGCTTTGTCTACTGTTGGAAGACAGGATGCTGGGCTTGATGGACCTTTGATCTGACCCAGTATGGCTGTTCTTATGTTCTTATGTTTATCTGTCAGTGCAGTTTGGTGCTGGATCTGTATACAACCTTTGTGATTGGGCCAATCTCTATTAAGGGTTGAAACAAATCAAAACTAAATACTCCTAACCTTTGGGAATGTTTGGATCTAGAAATGAACTTTGTAATTCAGAGTCATCCAACTAAAAACATTGGCTATTTTTGTACTGGCCACAATTGCTCAAACTCTATAGAGGAGGAAAAGAAAGCTGAAGCCCAGTAGGCATTGGGGTAACTAACTGTTAACCTTCCCACACCCACAGTCAAATTCCTAAATTAAATAACATGTCTGAGATCTGTTTTTGTATATTCATCCTTGTCTGGGCCATGAGTAAGTCCAGTTTGACCAGATACCTAAAAATTCAAGTAATAGACATGGACCAGAAAGACTCTTCTTTTTTGTGTTTAAATTATTGACTAGTGGAGTCTCAGAGTGGTGACATGACAGGTACTTAGAGGGTAGCCAACCACTAAACATAATTACATATGATATATTAGAAAATGTTAAACAAACAAACACTGGACTTATTAAATCTCTAGCTTTGGTTCCATTCGGGTTTTATTGGGATTCCAAATATAAATCCTTGCACCACTTATCTACCTCTTGCAGAAACATTGCAGGGCTTGACAAAGCAATTCTATTACAGTCAGAGCAAACTGGAAACAGGGATTAATTAGCCTAGGCACATGGCTGGCCATGAGAGCTGTTTGAGAAGACCACAACAACAAAAAACCAAATAACACAGCATCTAACTACTAGCATAGGATCTGCAGCAGTCTAGTTAATTATCTCAACAATGCCTAAATCATAAACTCAGAAGATTGTTTGACAATCCTGTTGGCTGTTCATCCTAGGAGACCACAATTAAAAGTTCTGGAAACATATAAAAAAGCAGAACTTTTAAAAAATAACATTCCTTTTCCCACAATTCTGGCTAACCCTTTGCTCACCATGTAATCTGAATATAAAACCAAACCTCCTCTTCCTGATGCTTGTGTAAACAATTGCAGCTCCTAATTAGCCACTGGTTTTACTTACCATGTTGCTATGCCACTGAAATATTCCAAGCTAGCCCAAATCCTCAATTGCCCATAGTATCTCTTGACTTCTATGTTACTCTGACTTTGTTTTATGGCATTTTAATCTGTGCTACAGAACATAATGGGCAGAGAACAACAACAACAACAACCCCAAACTGATCTGAGTCTAAATGACCTTTTGTGAACAATTCAAATGACCCATTTAGTGG
The DNA here is from genome assembly GCF_013100865.1 of Trachemys scripta elegans. Taxonomy (NCBI): domain Eukaryota; kingdom Metazoa; phylum Chordata; order Testudines; family Emydidae; genus Trachemys; species Trachemys scripta. Next base: position 17,859,693 of record NC_048298.1, on the reverse strand, counting down.
CTGCTTTTGTTTCTATGGCCTTGGCTACACTGGCAGTTCACAGTGCTGCACTTGCTGCGCTCAGGGGTGTGAAAAAACACCCCCCCTGAGCGCAGCACTGTAAAGCACCAGTGTAATCAGCGCCTGCAGCTGCTTGCTCGCAGCGCTGCAAGCTATTCCCCTCGGAGAGATGGAGTATTTGCAGTGCTGCGAGAGAGCTCTCGCAGCGCTGGCGGCGCGACTACACTCACGGCAGCGCTGTGAATCTGCGAGTGTAGCCAAGGCCTTAGTGATCTTCTTTGCTTAAATGTCTCTTGCACTAAAAAACGTTGGGAAGACAAGACTTAATTTCCCCCATATTTAATGTATAACAGTGCTGGCATTTTTAACTGTGTGTGGGGAGCTAGAAAGTCCTCCATGGGTGTGGGGGGTGGGGAATAGAAAAAAATGAAAAAAAATCTAAACACTAAAGCTTCTCTAGATCTATAAATATCTGCTCCATGTTAAAAAAAGAAACAAACAAAACCCCACCACCCTTAGGAATATGTTTAGCTACAAATACTTTTCCATGAATTTAATCTCTAGAAAATATAACTCCAGCCTGAACTCCCACCCTCTCCCTGTACACCAGTTGTCATACTATTATACCACAGTATGTCTTCTGCATTTCCAGCCTTGACCGAAAACCCTTATCTACCATGCTGGACTTACAAGCAACTCATCACATATGGGCTACTGTCCCAAATTCAAATTCTTTTGTTATCTACTTGCTGTGACAGGATCCCCATGGTGCAGCCTGGGATTGTGGAACCGCTGTGCCCCCTTAACTGTTTCTCACAACACTTTGCAAGTGACAAGCAGCAAACCCCTCCAATGCCGTTATCACTCAGCACAACCACATGTACAGTCCCACACCCAGGTACATTGCATGAATGTTCTCAGAGCCACTCATGAATCACACAGATTAAGACCCCAGCCAAATCCCCCCAGCTCCCAATCTTGTACCTCAGCAATATACCATCTTGCACTGCTCAAGACCCTTTCTTGAGCAATTCTGGTTTATTACTTGGTTCACCACTTCATTAATGGAAAGGGGACATACACCAGCGTTTGCAAACCTGAGCAGATTTACCAAGCAGTTCAGGCAAACTCACTGGTAAAGATAAACAGTAAAGCAAATGTATTGATTACAAAATATAGAGTTTAAGTTATAATAAGTGATAGGCAAAAAGTCAGAGTGGTTACCAAAATAAAATAAAATATAAACACACAGTCTATACTCTCAACCCTATTAGGCTGGACAACATCTAGATTAAGCAGTTTTCTCACGCCACTGGATATTGCAGTTCATAGTACACAGGTTTCACCCTTGAAATCTGGGACAGTTTCCTCTGTTAGAGTCTTCAGTCTTCTCGGTGTCCTTGTTGCTTGCAGCACAGGTGGAGGGAGGAGAAAAGGCAAAGCATGGGGCCACTGTGTTCTGTTTTATACCCTTAGTCCATGTGCTTGGGGAGCACAAGTCCAGGCATGTCTGATGGGCATTGCTGAGTCACCAGGCAAGATTGAGCAATTCCCCTGGTGTGGCTTTGTGCAAGTAAGTCATTGAATTGTAGCTCCCTTTCTGGATAATGGCTGTTGATGGTTGTTCAACACCTGCCCAGGCATTGGTGATCCCCTTTGTTATTGTCTTTGGGGAGCTAGTATCTGGGCGCTTCCCAAACCCACAGCATATTTTAGTGACAATCATACAACACAATTCTCATAACTTCATATACATTAATGATATACATATTTAGATGGAACAGGGGGTTTCAGCAGATCATAACTTTTCCCCTGATACATCACATGGCATGCTTTATATGCAATATCACAATTATATATAAATGAGGAATATGGGGCTTACAGCATGCTCCCCGAGGTATAGAGTGTCACACTTGCACACAGAGAGAATAACTATAGATCATCTTGTTATCCTCCAGGCACTTTCCAGAAATAACTCTAAGATCTGCCATTCCACTATGAGCCAGACAGTCCAATCTAATTAATCATCAGCATGATTGTAATATTTCACAATGACCTTTCCTTATTCCTCCTTAATATGACTCTGATACGGCACCTTAAAAGATTTTGCATATAGCTATACTATCTCAGAACACACCATAACATAATTATCTAATTCATCACACAACTATTTCACTGAATGAATACATCTCCATCTCTCTTCCTCTCTGTTTTATTCATAAGACATTTACCATCTTGAATCACCTTCAGTCTCTAACCTGAAATTCCCAGTCATCCGTTGTATCATGTACTCCAGTAGGAGACCTTGAAACCTTCAAAGAAAATTCTGTAGAACAATTGTGCTCTCAGTGCTAACCTGCTTTTAATGGAAAATTTGCTCTGAGGAGTCTCAACCTTGTTCCCATGCTTGATCTCCTTTTAATCAAAAGCATGTGGGGACATTGTGAAACCCCTATGCCCCTTTCATTTGGTTTGTCACCTGATGGGGCACTCAATGCCTTGATTTTCTGTGTGACAGCATACAAACTCGGATCATCTCCATTAGAAATTTGTATGATTCCAGACATTCCAAGGAGCATCCAAACATTAGGATACTTATATGATTCTTTTGTGCCCTTTCCCATCCAGACTGTAAAACTCACTCTAATGTGCTCCCTCCAAAATTCCTGGTTTTGCCTAGCTTCATCTTGGGGAAGTTGGTCAACCTACTCCCCTAATACAATAGGGAATCCTCTTGTAAAGGGCAAGTTGCATGACACACTTTCCCCATCTGGGAAAGGTTCTTCATCAGTGTTTGGATGACCTGCACTCATGTAGTAAGCAAATACCACTGGGACCCAGTAATCCCTCTACTGGAACACTGAGTTGTTGTTTTAACATCTCATAACTCTAGGTCTTTTCTGTATTTTATTTGGCTCCATCAGCTCTATATAGTACCATCATGTAATTGTCACTATGTAGATTATTTTATACAAATAGCTGGTTTTCTAAGCTACCAGAAAACCAAAGATACTCTCTTTTTCACAGTCTTAGGTGGGCTACTAAAGTACTTTCTTCTCCAGATGCTCTGGGCATAGAAATCCCATTGATTTCAACGGCACTTCTACATATATGAGAAGCATCTATAGAATCAGATGCTAAAATAGCACATTGATAGGAAATTGTATTTAATATAATATGTTACTAGATAGTTATTGACCAATTAAGAATGCCAGTGACTTCTAAAGACACATTCTGGTGTCACCCTTGATTAATTGGGACATGCCAATGCATGATGAATGTGGTGCATACTGTGCTTGTCTAATTTTTCAACTAGGATAGAGTTTGTCAACCTAAAATGTGTTTTTTCCTTAAAGTTCTCTGGAGAAACATCTGCACATAGCAAGATGCTGACTACTCGATTTGACTGGAGTGATTTATAAAATTATCAGTACAAAGGGACAAATCTTGAGACCCTTACACAACTTTTACTCAACCTGATCTCAATCAAATCACCCACTAAACTCATTGAGTAAGGACATCAATGTTTGACTGATAGCATATCTATGGACTTTATATTAATCCTTCCTACAAATTATGGCCCTGATTACCTTGGTACTTAAGCATCTGAGTAGTACTATTGACTTCAATTTAAATACATTGACTTCAATTTATTCCTGACAGTAGGACATTTCACTTACTTAAGGTTGTATACATGCTTAAGTACCTTTTTTAACCAAGACATAATTCTGCTGTTATGATTTTAATTGGCTAGTTCATTATTTTTTAATCCTTAATCATTTTTCCAGCTTGACAGTCAGCATATCTTTTGGAGAATTACTAATTATTATTTCTTTTCTCCACTTTCTAATCAAGATTGCTATTGTCATCACTCTAAGATCAATTTTAAGACATGTTGGGCTAAACTCGGGTGGTTAACTATCATCACACTGGCAGTTACTCACAAGCTGTTGTCATAGTTTTGAATGTTGCTGTTTCATACATAACAGGAAAACTATGTTTAACTAATATCAAGGCAGGGAAACAAACTAAAAAAACACCCCCAAAACCCAGGAAATTCAGATTTAAGAATAAAATTCGACCTGTAATTCTTTCTGCTTGGACACTGTAGCATATACACACCCCTTGATTCAGATGCACAATTCCTGTTAATACCAATATGGTACTGTGCCTTTCTTGAGATAAAATGTCTTTGGTGAGAATAATAATACTTGACTCATATATCCTTCATGTCCAAAGTGCTTTCTAAATTGACTTTGATCATATGTATGTGTTAAGGAGAAAATGTACCCAATGGTCATACCCATCAATAAACACGTAACATCATTAATTACATAGGACCTGAAAGAGTAAGTGGTATGAGTCAGGACTCTTGGTTCTCTTCTTGGCTATGCAACTGATTGGCAATGTGCTGATGGGCCCGTCAGCTAACTGTAACTCTAATCCTCAGTTTACCCAACACTAATCCGAGTATGATGCTTCCCTATCCCACCCGCTGTAAGTAGTTAATGTTTTCAAAGTGCTTTGAGATATGTGGATGAAAGGTGCTTTAGTAGTGTTGTCTGACGCTTTTATTATTGAGAATATTAGGTCCAACCACTTACTGCCTGGCTTCTGCTGATTTTTGACAACATTTATTATCAGTTTTACACATTTTAAAAATTATTTGTTATTCAGCCGTATCTAGAGTTTCCAATTAGGGTTTGAGGTTGCATTGTGCGGGGCAGTGCCTGCACAAGTCATTCCCAAAAGGGCTTACTGTCTAAGCATTTGATAGAGATGACAAGTGGAGAAAACAAAATTGGGGTGGGGGAGGAAAAGTACCCATAAGACAATCATGCTTGATACAGTAAAAAGTCAAAACCCTCTAAGGCTGAAATCCTGGCCCCACTGAAGTCCATGGAAGTTTTGCCACTGGGACCAGGATTTCACCCCAAGGGTCTAGACAATGTTAATCAATCTCCTTGTGTTGTTGGATTTATTACAGGAATGTTTGTTCTAGGAAAACATCTTTGAATCTAGGTTCCAATCCTGCAGGATTGAGGAGTTTTGCCATTGGCTTGCAATAGAGTAGGATTTTACTCCAGGCCCTGAAAACTCAGCAGAATAAGCACCCGGCAGGCCCAATGCAGCAAAGATCTGTGCAGATTCCTCCTCCTACCTGCCAAATAAGGTCATGCAAGACTACTGCTTTTTCCTTCGCTCAAACCACTCAATATTCTGCAAAGTTTTGTCCAAGGCAAAGTACATTTTAATTGTAGTAAAATTCCCTGTTTGTTTTTTAATTTTCTGAATTTATTTCTGGCTTTGATTTTCATTGGAACTATTTTCAACAGTTTGAAAACATTCTTTTCTATGTTGGCAAAATAAAATAATAATAATAATACTAAAAAAGGATATGGGTCTTTCATTGAAATGAAAGGCACTTTCCATCTTCCAAAACCTGCCTATTGACGTGTGGGACAAACAAGCCATATGTTTTGCTTTTCATGCATCTGGCAAAAATGTGATTTTTTTTTTTGCTATGTTTCTCCAGTGATAATTGATTCCATAAAACTGACATTCGTATATTTCCCCTCAATCCTTTCCCTCCCCATCTTTCTGGCCAAATCTACTATTTTTACCATCACTCATCATGCTTCCTTGTCTCTTTTTCCTCTTATACCCAGGCTGTAATTCCAGAGCATAAGACATTTTTTACAACATGGATAAAATCATAGTCAGTTCTTTCTAGTAAGAAAAGGCACTAAAAGATCCAGTGGTTAGAAACTGAAACTAGACAAATTCACACTAGAGAGAAACAAAATTTTAACCAATGGTAATTAGCCATTGGAACCATTTATCTAGGGATGTGCTGGGTTCTCTGTTATTTGAAATCTTTAAATCGAGACTGGATAGCTTTAAAAGACATGTTCTAGCTCAAACAGAAGTTATGGACTTAATAAAGATTGCTGAGTGAGGTTCTGTGGCCTGTGTTATGCAGGAGGTCAGACTATAATGATCATGATGGTCCCTTCTGGCCTTAAAATCTGTGAATCTATTAAATTTGTCATCTAGTTCTCCTGCTAGAACCCAAGTCCATGCTTTGCTCATCTTTCACTTTCCTTTTCTGGCCATCCTGCATCTTGCCTCCCTCCCCAACAATCCATCCAAAATACTGAAGCTAAAGTGATTTTTCTGCTGCCAAGATCACGTCAGTTACCTGATAAAATCCCTTCACTGGCTTTCCCTTGCCTCTTGAATCAAAGTCAAGCTTCTTGTCCTCCTCCTCAAGGCTCACCCAAACTACTTTGTTTAAATCTCTCCTTTTGCTGCCTATTTTCTCTGCTCCAATCAAGCATCCATCCTAAATGCTCCATTCCAGGTAATCTTCAACAATTTTTGCATTGCAAATGGCCACCCTCTTCTCATTTACATTATCCTTAAAATAGAATCCTTCCTAGATTCATTTAAGTGAAAATTCATCTAAGAAGTATAATTGCCTAAAAGAATCTTCTTTCTCTTTTGAGATTAATTTTCATCTGGTCAGCCAGTGTATCCTGGGCCCAGTTTATATCATCTGCCTTATTTACAGATTGAAAGCTCCTTGAGACAAAGGTTCCATTCATTTCCAGCCCCTTAGATATCATAACACAATGTAAGAGGTGAAATCCTGGCCCCATTGAAGTCAATGATAAAATTATCACTAGGGCCAGAATTGTATCCAAGGAGTTATCATAGGCTCTTTATTGTCTGAATGGACTATACATATGTATTTATGGTATTTAAAATGAAAATTATTCATCATAGACATATAGTAAAGTGTTCCTTGGGTTCATTCAGAGCTGGATATCTGTAGTGGTCGTCCATGGTGACACTGAACTGGCCATCCCCTACACATAACATTTGCATGCTTCTGGTCTGCCTTCGCACACTGAGGCCTGGATTCTGCAACATTTAAGCACATGCTTGACTTTAAGCATGCGAGCAATCCCACTGTCTTCAATCAGATCTCTCATGTGAGTTAAGTTACGCTAAGCACATGTTTGCAGGCTGGAGCCCAAAATCCTTATTTTTAGCATATGATATAATGATCCTAATCCCCAAAGGCCTCTGGGCACCTTATCAAAAATTAAATAAAACAATATTTTCAAAATAGACATGTCCCAAATAAACCATAAAATCACCAGACTGTGGAACGAAAAGAAGAAAATAAAAAACTTTCTGGAGTAAAGCTACACCACATGTGAAGGCTGAAATCATGCAGGCAATGTTTCCTTTCTGTTTCTAACATGTCAATGTTCAGTGCGCTAATCCATGTCTCGAACTAGCAACTTGCAGTTTTGAGTGATAAGAATGCAAAAAAGCAGCAAAATTGACTAGTTTGACCATTTGGTAGAATCTGGAGACTCAACTGAAAAGCAGAAATACTATTTGTCCATAGAATTTGAATAAATAGTCACTGGGAAGATAAGGCCAGACACTGGTGTACATTGGCATAGATCAAGTGAGCTATATTTAATTACACCAACTGAAGATTTGGCCCAATATTTTATAATGGAAGTACAGTCATAAGCTCCAGATGTTTCTGTTTAAGTTTATAGAACTTTTGTTGGTGTGTAGGTTTTGCCAATATGTTCCAAAGCGACAAACTTGGCATTCCAAAAAAACTCCTTTGGAGGTCATCAGGAGTTTTGGGTGCCTCTGGACTGAAGGACTGGACCTAAAAACTGTTGTGATACTATACAGGCACAAGGTTGAAATACTATGGTTACTATAAAACAAACCAACAAACAAACTAAGGCCCAATCCTAATGACATTTATGTATGTGAGTAACTCTCCTTACTCAACTAGTTTCACTGGGATTTTCTGTCTCATTAATTACTTACAGGAGTGAGAAATCTATGCCCAACCTTGAAAGTCATCCATTACAGTTATTTGTGATACACTGACTAGGGTACCAGATTGTGAGTCAAGAGACATGAGTTATCTTTTGGATGTTTCATTAACTGTATACAGTGTAAATTGAGATCTTGGGAAAAAAATCACTTGGAGCAAAACAGCCCTCTGATTTTGAGTAGCTCATAGGCTGGGTAAGAACAAACTTCTGTTCACTGGTTCACAGGCAGCTGAGACTTCAGATTTGGTTGCCTGGCAAAAATTGCCTCGAGTCTGTGTTCTCATTCACTCAAGTAAATTGAAATAAATAAAATATTGTAGTTTCTGTGATTGCCATTATGCTTCTCCTCTTATGGACTATTGAGGCAAGGTTTCTCATTTTTAGTCTCCTGTTTTAGTGTGTCTGACATGCTCATTATCATTCAAATTAATATTTATATTACTAATGATGAACTTATATTGTGTTAATGACAAGGCCTTAATCGAGAGTGAAGCTTGTTGTGCTGGGCACTGTTCAAACATATAAAAGACAGTACCTGTCCCTGAATAAATATTGTGGATTGTTATTGTCATTATTTGTATTAGTGTTGTGCCTAGGAGCCCTGGTCATGGTCCAGGACCCATTATCCTAGATGCTGTACAAACCTAGAATAAAAAGAAAGCCTCTGCCCCAAAGTACTTACAATCTACATATGCCCATCTGGACTGAAATCTAGATAATCTCATGCAGTACTATAGTCTAATCCAAGACTAATTTTAGATGCTCACTCTATTTCCATAAATACGTTTTGTTCCTTGTATCCCTCAAAACCAGTAGAAAATAGCCTTATGAAACTAGAAATTATCTGCACTTGAGCTATTACATAAGAATGGCCATACTGGGTCAGACCGATGGTGCATCTCGTCCACTTTCCTGTCTTCCAACAGTGACCAATGCCAAATGCTTCAGAGAAAATGAATAGAACAGGGAAATTATTGTGTGATCCACCCCCTATTGTCCAGTCCCAGCATCTGGCAGTCAGAAGCTTAGAGACCCAAAGCATGGAGTTGCATCCCTGCTCATCTGTACTAATAGCCACTGATGGACCTATCCTCCATGAATTTATCTAATTCTTTATTGAAACCAATTATCATTTTGGCCTTCAAATGTCCCCTGACAATGAGTTCCGCAGGTAGACTGTGTGTTGTATGAAGAAGTACTTCCTCTAGTTTGTTTTAAACCTGTTGCCTATTAATTTCATTGTGTGACCCATGGTTTTTGTGTTATGTGAAGGGATAAATAATACTTCCTTATTCACTTTCTCCATACCATTCATGATTTTATAGACCTCCATTGTATCCTCCCTTACTTCTCTTTTCTAAGCTGAACTGTCCCAGTCTTTTTAATCTTCCTCATTTGGAAGCTGTTCCATACCCCTAATCATTTGTATTGCCTTTTTCGGCACTGTTTCTTTTTCTAATATTTCTTTATAGATGGGGTGACCGGAACTACATTCAGAATTGAGGCTGTGAGTGTACCATGGATTTATATACTGGCATTTTAATATTTACTGTCTTAGAAAGCATTATTAAATTATGATAATAACATTATTAAATAGATAATAATATCAAACTTAAGAATCCAATAATAATGGGGGATTTCAATTATCCCCATATTAACCGGGAACATTTCACTTCAGGACGAAATGCAGAGATAACATTTCTCAATACTTTAAATGACTGCTTCATGGAGCAGCTGGTACAGGAACCCACAAGGGGAGAGGCAGCTCTAGATTTAGTCCTCTGTGGAGCGCAGGATCTGGTCCAAGAGGTAACTATAACAGGACCGCTTGGAAATAGTAACCATAATACAATAGCATTCAACATCCCTGTGGTGGGAAGAACATGTCAACAGCCCAACACTGTGGCATTTAATTTCAAAAGGGGGAACTATGCAAAAATGAGGGGCTTAGTTAAACAGAAGTTAAAAAGTACAGTGACTAAAGTGAAATCCCTGCAAGCTGCATGGGCACTTTTTAAAGACACCATAATAGAGGCCCAACTTAAATGTATACCCCAAATTAAGAAACACAGTAAAAGAACTAAAAAAGAGCCATTGTGGCTTAACAACCATGTAAAAGAAGCAGTGAGATAAAAAGACTTCCTTTAAAAAGTGGAAGTCAAATCCTAGTGAGGCAAATAGAAAGGAGCATAAACGCTGCCAAATTAAGTGCAAGAATGTAATAAGAAAAGCCAAAGAGGAGTTTGAAGAACGGCTAGCCAAAAACTCCAAAGGTAATAACAAAATGTTTTTTAAGTACATCAGAAGCAGGAAGCCTGCTAAACAACCAGTGGGGCCCCTTGATGATCGAGATACAAAAGGAGCGCTTAAAGACAATAAAGTCATTGCGGAGAAACTAAATGGATTCTTTGCTTCAGTCTTCACAGCTGAGGGTGTTAGGGAGATTCCCAAACCTGAGCCGGCTTTTGTAGGTGACAAATCTGAGGAACTGCCACAGATTGAAGTGTCACTAGAGGAGGTTTTGGAATTAATTGATAAATTTAACATTAATAAGTCACTGGGACCAGATGGCATTCACCCAAGAGTTCTGAAAACTCAAATGTGAAGTTGCGGCACTATTAACTAAGGCGTGTAACCTGTCCTTTAAATCGGCTTCTGTACCCAATGACTGGAAGTTAGCTAATGTAACGCCAATATTTAAAAAGGGCTCTAGAGGTGATCCCAGCAATTACAGACCAGTAAGTCTAACGTCGGGACCGGGCAAATTAGTCGAAACAATAGTTACGAATAAAATTGTCAGACACATAGAAAAAACAAACTGTTGAGCAATAGTCAACATGGTTTCTGTAAAGGGAAATCGTGTCTTACTAATCTATTAGAGTTCTTTGAAGGGGTCAACAAACATGTGGACAAGGGGGATCCAGTGGACATAGTATACTTAGATTTCCAGAAAGCCTTTGACAAGGTCCCTCTTCAAAAGCTCTTATGTAAATTAAGCTGTCATGGGATAAAAGGGAAGGTCCTTTCATGGATTGAGAACTGGTTAAAAGACCGGGAACAAAGGGTCTTTTAATAAATGATCTGGAGAAAGGGGTAAACAGTGAGGTGGCAAAGTTTGCAGATGATACTAAACTGCTCAAGATAGTTAAGACCAAAGCAGACAGTAACGAACTTCAAAAGGATCTCACAAAACTAAGTGATTGAGAAACAAAATGGCAAATGAAATTTAATGTGGATAAATGTAAAGTAATGCACATTGGAAAAAATAACCCCATCTCTACATACAATATGATGGGGGCTAATTTAGCTACAACGAATCAGGAAAAAGATGTTGGAGTCATCGTGGATAGTTCTCTGAAGATGTCCACGCAGTGTGCAGAGGCAGTCAAAAAAGCAAACAGGATGTTAGGGATCATTAAAAAGGGGATAGAGAATAAGACTGAGAATATATTATTGCCCTTATATAAATCAATGGTACACCCACATCTCGAATACTGTGTACAGATGTGGTCTCCTCATCTCAAAAAAGATATACTGGCACTAGAAAAGGTTCAGAAAAGGGCAACTAAAATGATTAGGGGTTTGGAATGGGTCCCATATGAGGAGAGATTAAAGAGGCTAAGACTCTTCAGCTTTGAAAAGAGGAGACTAAGGGGGGATATGATAGAGGTATATAAAATCATGAGTGATGTGGAGAAAGTGGATAAGGAAAAGTTATTTACTTATTCCCATAATACAAGAACTAGGGGTCACCAAATGAAATTAATAGGCAGCAGGTTTAAAACAAATACAAAGAAGTTCTTCTTCACGCAGTGCACAGTCAACTTGTGGAACTCTTACCTGAGGAGGTTGTGAAGGCTAGGACTATAACAGTATTTAAAAGAGAACTGTATAAATTCATGGTGGTTAAGTCCCTTAATGGCTATTAGCCAAGATGGGTAAGGAATGGTGCCCCTAGCCTCTGTTTGTCAGAGGATGGAGATGGATGGCAGGAGAGATCATTTGATCATTGCCTGTTAGGTCCACCCCCTCTGGGGCACCTGGCATTGGCCATTGTCCATAGACAGGATACTGGGCTAGATGGACCTTTGGTCTGACCCGGTACGGCCGTTCTTATGTTCTTATGTTATGTAACATTGTTAGCTTTTATTGCTTGCCTCAGTATTTAAGGAGATGTTTTAGAGAACTATCCACAAAGACTGCAAAATCTCTTTCTTGAGTAATATCAGATAATTCAGACCCCATCATTCTGTATTGTGACAAAATTCCTCCTCTATCTTGGTGGGTCCTGCGCTTATTGGCGGATTTTCTTGCCCAGTCACCCAGTTTAGTGAGATCCCTTTGTAACTCTTCACAGTCTGCTTTGGACTTAACTATCTTGAGTTATTTAGTATTGTCTGAAAACTTTGCCCCCTCATTGTTTACCCCTTTTCCATTTGTGACTAGGTTGTACAGACCTCTGGGGGACACTACTATTTACCTGTCTCCTGTCTCTCTTTTGAAAATTGACCATTTATTCCTACTCTATCTTTTAACCAGTTACTGATCCATGAGAGGACCTTCCCTCTTATCCCATGACTGCTTACTTTGCTTAAGAGCATGTGGTGAGAGACCTTCTGAAATTCCAAGTATACCACATCCACTGGATCACACGTGTCCGTTTGTTTGTTGACCCCCTCAAAGAATTCTAATAGATTGGTGAGGCATGATTTCCCTTTTCAAAAGTAGTGTTGACCCTTCCCCAACAAATCATGTTCATCTATGTGTGTGATAATTCTGTTCTTCACTATAATTTCAACTCATTTGCCTGGTATAGAAGTTACACTTAATGGCCTGTAATTGCCAGGGTCAGCTTTGGAACCTTTTTAAAAAATTGTCATAATATTAGCTATCCTCTAGTCATCTTGCACAGAAGCTGATTTAAGCGATAGGCTACATACCATAGTTAGTAGTTCTGCAATTTCATATTTAAGTTCCTTCAGAACTCTTGCGTGAAAACCATCTGCTCCTGGTGATTTATTACTGTTTAACTTATCAGTTTGTTTGAAAACCTACTGATGCCTCAATCCAGGACAGTTCCTGAGATTTGTTAACTACAAAGAATGGCTTGGGTATGAGAATCTTCCTCATATCCTCTGCAGTGAAGACCAATATACAGAATTCATTTAGTGTCCCCACAATGGCCTTATATTCCTTGAGTGCTTCTTCAGCATTTCAATCATCCAGAGTCCCCATTGATTGCTTGGCAGGCTTCCTGATTCTGATGTACTTACAAAAAATTTTGCTGTTAGTTTTTGTCTTTTACTAGTTGCTCTTCAAATTCTATTTTGGCCTGCCTAATTATACTTTTATGCTTGATTTGCCAGAATTTATGCTCCTTTCTATTTTCCTCAATAGGATTTGAATTCCAATTTTTAAAGGATGCATTTTTGCTTCTAACTGCCTATTTTTCTCTGTTGTTTAGTCATGATGGCATTTTTTTGACACTCTGACTATTTTTTTTTAATTTGGGGTGTACATTCCGTTTGAGCCTTTATTATGGTATTTTTAAAAGTTTCCATGAAGCTTGTGGGCATTTTACTCTTGTGCCTGTTCCTTGTAATTTCTGTTTAACTAGTTTCTTCATTTTTGTGTAGTTCCACTTCTTGAAGATAAATGCTACTGTGGTGGGGGTATTCTCCGCCACCCTCCCCCACATGGATGTTAAATTTAATTACAGCATGGTCATTATTGCCAAGGCGTTCCACTATATTGACTTCTTGGACCAGATCCTGTGCTCCACTTAGAACCTATGTGATTAGGATTGTTTTGATCAAGATAATTTTGGAAAACCTGTGTTCTACCACAGGGAATCAGAACAGTATTTCTATCAAGGGCAATATATTCTGAAAGCCACATGTTTAAAAGTTTAGTAAAACATTAATGTTCACTATCATTAGTTTGGGATTTGATAGTATTTAATTGTAATTACAGTCAAACAACAATGGAGGACACTCTCCTTTTCCCCTTCACTGAGTACCTGTGTAAGTGGCTATGTGGATTGTCAATTTGTGCACTGCAGTAATGTGCCAATACTTTTAAAATGACTAAACCACTGTGTGGAGTCAAAGCACTCAAAACCATTCGAATGGTGATTGCTGTAGCCGGATCAATCTGACATCCATATATTCAATGACTGCAACAAGCATATCAATGCGATTTTTATGTAACTTGCAAAAGATATTTATGTTTTCAGATTTCTGCAGTATATTCAAAATGGGTCACATCCATATAATTATAACTCTTTAAAATGGCATTCAGGGCTTTTTTATGACTAGCAAATCTCTGAAGGTCTTTCAAAATAAATTCAGACTCCTGTAAGGCTGAATGGATCTAATTCAAACATTACAAGGGTATTCTCTGAGATGGCCTGGCTGACTGACTGGAAAAACCAGAGTGAGGAAGAATGAATATTTCACACCTTGGACATGTAACACAAATAATTGAGCAATGTGGCAATGGAAGGTCAGAGACATACCAGGAGGATTTGTTTTTTGTTTTTTTTTTAAAGAAATCTCAGCTTCCTTCAGAAAGGGGAAAAACAGATTGTGAGAGTCACTCTCTGAGCGCCCGTCTACACTTGGAAGTTGTTTTGAGGTAACTTGAGGTTTTTCAAGCTAAACTGCCTTGTTCAAATGTTCACCAGACATCTCAGTACTCCCTAATTTACCCATTTTGAAAGTGAGTTTATTGACAATCAGGATGAGTTTTCCTGCAACAAGATAGCTGCACATGCATTCCCATTTCAGATCAACTCTTCCACCTCTGGCAGACATCTCTCTGTTATCCCATACTGCTTTGCTGCTCAGCTGGGTTGGCCTGACTCTTTACTTGTGTGCCCTCTACAGCTCTGTGTAACTTCACTGGGTGTCGTTTCCGTGTTTAAATGCTCCCACTTAGCCAAGTGGGACCTGTTGCAATTCCAGTTCCTAGTGAGTTTGCACACATGGAGTCATGTACCAATTATACATCAGCTTATGATTCTGCATGGTTTCCTTGTCAGGTCCTAGACTTCTTTGCTCTCTGCAGGGAGGAGACAGGAGTAGACTTTGTTACGCAACACTGATATTAAAAATTAATGATGTCCCAAGAGTTCATTGGCTTCCTAAAGCAGTGTAAGTTTGTTCTGTTCTTTTCTTGTAACACAAGAGGGAGGACCATCAATTTAGCTTGTACTGAAGCATAACATTGAATGAGATTGTAGGATCTATGCTATTTTGATTTTTTTCCCTCTAAACTGTGCTCCTACTGTTGCACACAATGCTTAAATTTAAGAAAGCTGTTGATACTATATCACTGGTCACAAGTCCCAAGCTGAGCCTATATAGTAATATGTGGTTGGCATAGATTGGTATTGTACCCAGATCCTGATCTAAGAATGGGAGAATTGTGTGATTCCACCCAAAAAGAGATAAGGGCAAAAAGCCTAACACCTGAGGAGGTGCACTCAGATAGACCAGAAAAAGGGTAGAGGTATAGCTAGCCCAATCATTGTGATATCATCTTTTTTTATATCTAGAACTTCAAGTTAAAAGTTGTGCTGGAAGCAATTCACCATGAAGGAACATCGTCTTTAAACTTTGTCTGCATGGCTATTTGAACAGTCTATAACCACTGCTGCTCTCTCTATATTCAGGCCAACCAGTTTTGATTTCAGTTTTTCCCACAACGCCAAAAGCTGTTTTTATTCCCTGTGTGATACCATCAGTTGTCCCTAATTCCAAGTTTACTATGTCAGCTAAGAGAGTACAAGGAGAAATCTGGTATGCACTGTCAGCTAGAAATTTGTCAGTTGATCCATCACCATGCACATAAAAAAAGTTAGTTTGCCTGTCTCTAAGCATTTCTGTGGCACTTCCTTAACACTTTGTAGTTACTTCCATGGGTGGTATTATACTCTGATCTAAGATTAAGGCCATTTGTAGCCTGCAAATTGTAGATTATTAAAAAATCTCTGAAACTGAAATCACACGTAGTAACCATTTGTAACCCCCTTTTCCTTTCCAGGTTACTCGGGAGAAGGTAATTCTCACCTGTTGCCGGGGCACCTTACATCATTTAGGATAATGGAGATCCTGATGGTCTCACCTGAGATAGGCAGTTGGGTGGGAATCCTCTAGTCATCCCTGTGCAATAGTCCTCTTACTCCTATGACTGTGTATAGGCACTGTATACCTCTAGGTGTATCTGCAGGAACAAAAATATAAATAATTGTTCTTATACAGTAATAAACACCCAAAATAGAACCAAGATAATTTTACTTAAAAGTTATTCCAGCAACATACAATGGAAAATGCAACAGATTAATATAGGTTAACTTGTTATAACTCTACCAGTTCAGTTAAGTGGCACTGCTTTCAACAGCACCATACACCTAACCAACATTCCTCGCACTATACACAGTTCCAGCCCATCCCTGAGTACGCACTCTCCCTTAAGATTATAGTCTTGGGCCCTCTCTTGCACTGGCGTGCTGGGCGAGCAGGAGTCCAAGCCAGCACTCACTAAGTCTGGCAAAGGGAGTCCAAATAAAACAAGAAGGAATGAGGCAATTTTGTGTTGGGACCATCTTAGGCTGCACAGTACTATCTGGCAGTAACAGTTGCTATATTAGAGAGCAGTAGCTCCTGATTCTGACCAGGCTTTTAATTTCTAGATTTAATAGAGCCACATCAAGTCTTAATTCCGCCTTCTCGACCCAGAGAGGATAGTCCAGGGTAACTCCCTCTTTCCTCAATCATCTGTAAGCAAAATTCAGCTCTCTTGCACAAGGGACAGTCTCTGGCTTCCACTCTCACCGCTTAGCTGGGGAGAAAGAGTCCATGAGCTATGGCTTAGAACTCACAAGTTTTCAGCTGTAATGTAGTCTTAACCCTGGTTGTGTCTTCAGCCCCAGCAACTCAACAAAAGGGCCCCATCACAGCTTTTCCTTGGCCTAGGCCTGTAGTTGCCAACTCTCCAGGATTGTCCTGGAGTCTCCAGGAATTTAAAGATTAATCTTTAATTAAAGATTATGTCATGTGATAAAACCTCCAGGACTCTGTCCAACCAAAATTGGCTACCCTACCTAGGCCACAAAGGGAGAAGCAGCTTTCTGTTCTAGCTTCCTGCCCACAGAATGGAGCCTGCTGTGCCTTCTACAGCAGCCTCTGACCCAGGAGGGTCAGTACTGTCCCAGAGAGTACCCACCACTTCATCATGGGATTTGCAGTCCTTCAAAGCCAGTGTACAGAACATAGAGGTCTGTCTAATCAGAATACATCTGATAGGTTCAGAGAGGCTCCTGAGACAGGGGGCCTACACATGTAAGCTTTACTAATGTTTGGATCGCCTCATCATGTTGCTTTTTATGAGCGATCTAGTAATGGGAGCTTATTGTGGACAAAGTGACATGTTTTCTTCTTCCATGCATTTCACGTGAGGAGCAGATTAGTCAGGTGCATGCAGGAAATCAGTTTTAAAGGTCCAACACCGACATCCAAGAACACTGGCCTTATCAGAGAGTTTCTCGTGCTTTCTGCAAATTACACAAAACACTTAATCTTTCTGACATGAAACCTATGGCTATTTAACTTTACACGAATTATGGAATGCGTATATGCACCCAAGTTTTTCACTATGCTGAGCAGACACTTCTGTGCCATTTGCTTTATGCTTATCTGCCCTAGTGCCTTCAATATGATCATCCATTGATTTAGGTAGATGAGTTTTGAGGGATTCAAATGAACTGCAGCAAGATAATTTCATACGTTCAAGAAGTTTTCCATATATATGTCCTAATTAACCAAGTCTATGTGTATATAATTTTCATATAAAAACAGAAGTGGCAAAATATTTGCAAAAACTTTCACTGATTTTGTGAGCCTCAAGTTTGGGTGTTCTGCTTAAGTTGTAAAAGGAGTTGGACACCCAAAATCAGAGGTCATGTTTGAAAACTACTGCATGCTAATGTTTCCCTTTGTTTAAAGTGAAGATAATAATTCACACACTTTTATAAAATTGTTTGGCTTTTTTGCATCTAAGGGTATGTCTACAGTACGAAATTAGGTTGATTTTATAGAAGTCGATTTTTAGAAATCGATTTTATACAGTCGATTGCATATGTCCACATTAAGTCGGCGGAGTGCGTCCTCACTACCATGGCTAGCATCGACTTACGGAGCAGGGCATAGCAGTATAGCTATTGCACAGTTCTCGCAGTCTCTGCCGCCCATTGGAATTCTGGGATAAGCTCCCAATGCCTGATGGGGCAAAAATATTGTCACGGGTGGTTTTGGGTACATGTCGTCAGTCTCCCCTCCCTCCATGAAAGCAACGGCAGACAATCATTTTGCGCTTTTTTTCCGTGCAGACGCCATACCACAGCAAGCATGTAGCCCGCTCAGCTCACTGACACCACAGCTGTTGTGTTCTGGGTGCTGCTGGCAGCAGATGGTGCAGTAGGACTGCTAACCGTCGTCATACACCACTTCTGCTGCAACTCTGCTCTGCTGCTATTGCCTCGATAGCTAATTTCTCCATGTTGTCTGTCATGGGCTCCGAGTTACGTGTGTTCTTCCTCGGGAAATGTGCGTGGTGCTAACCGTCATCCTCCACCGCTTCCGCTGCAACTCTGCTTTCCTTCAGACGCCATACCACGGCAAGCATGGAGCCCGCTCAGCTCACCGCTGCTGTTGCGAGCATTGTAAACACCTCGCGCATTATCCTGCAGTATGTGCAGAACCTGCAAAAGCAGGTGAGGAGGCAATGACAACACGATCACGATAGTGATGAGGACATGGACACAGACTTCTCTCAAAGCATGGGCACTGGCAATTTGGACATCATAGTGGTAATGGGGCAGGTTCAGTCATGTGGACGGGTGCAGGGTTAAATCGACCTAATGCTGCTAAATTCGACCTAAACTCGGAGTGTAGACCAGGGCTAAGTGATAAGTATTATTAACAGGAATTCTGCACACAGAAGGTTGACAGGATCTGGTCCTTTTGTTAGCAACCACCAAATGACTTTGTTATGCAACACTGGAATTTACAAATAACTTGATGTCCAAGATATGTCTAGCAAGAAATGAATTGCATGTGTCTAATTTTTTTATTAAATTAAGCTTTGAAGTAAATCAAGTTGAATTTATGGAAAAACTCAAGTAGTTATTTTTACTAGTATCATGTACTGATGTCATTAGCAATCCGCTAAAGGCCTAACCATTTTTAAGTTAACATAAGCTAAAGATAGTTGCTTAGAAAAGTTAGATGCTTGCAAGTCACCAGGGCCTGATGAAATGCATCCTAGAATACTCAAGGAGCTAACAGAGGAGGTATCTGAGCCTCTAGCTATTATTTTTGGAAAATCATGGGAGACAGGAGAGATTCCAGAAGACTGGAAAAGGGCAAACATAGTGCCCATCTATAAAAAGGGAAATAAAAACAACCCAGGAAACTACAGATCAGTTAGTTTAACTTCTGTACCAGGGAAGATAATGGAGCAAGTAATTAAGGAAATCATCTGCAAACACTTGGAAGGTGGTAAGGTGATAGGGAATAGCCAGCATGGATTTATAAAGAACAAATCGTGTCAAACCAATCTGATAGCTTTCTTTGATGGGATAACGAGTCTTGTGGATAAGGGAGAAGCGGTGGATGTGGTATACCTAGACTTTAGTAAGGAATTTGATATGGTCTTGCATGATATTCTTATCGATAAACTAGGCAAATACAACTTAGATGGGGCTACTATAAGGTGGGTGCATAACTGGCTGGATAACCATACTCAGAGAGTAGTTATTAATGGTTCCCAATCCTGCTGGAAAGGTATAACAAGTGGGGTTCCGCAGGGGTCAGTTTTGGGACCGGCTCTGTTCAATATCTTCATCAACGACTTAGATATTGGCATAGAAAGTACGCTTATTAAGTTTGCAGATGATATCAAACTGGGAGGGATTGCAACTGCTTTGGAGGATAGGGTCATAATTCAAAATGATCTGGACAAATTGGAGAAATGGTCTGAGGTAAAGAGGATGAAGTTTAACAAAGACAAATGCAAAGTACTTCACACAGTTTCACACATACAGAATGGGAAAAGACTGTCTAGGAAAGAGTACGGCAGAAAGGGATCTAGAAGTTATAGTGGACCCGAAGCTAAATATGAGTCAACAGTGTGATGCTGAAGCAAAAAAAGCAAACGTGATTCTGGGTTGCATTACCAGATGTGTTGTGAACAAGACACGAGAAATCATTTTTCCACTCTACTCTGCACTGGTTAGGCCTCAACTGGAGTATTGTGTCCAGTTCTGGGCACCGCATTTCAAGAAAGATGTGGAGAAATTGGAGAGGGTCCAGAGAAGAGCAACAAGAATGAATAAAGGTCTTGAGAACATGACTTATGAAGGAAGGCTGAAAGAATTGGGTTTGTTTAGTTTGGAAAAGAGAAGACTGAGACATGATAGCAGTTTTCAGGTATCTAAAAGGGTGTCATAAGGAGGAGGGAGAAAACTTGTTCACCTTAGCCTTTAAGGATAGAACAAGAAGCAATGGGCTTAAAGTGCAGCAAGGGAGGTTTAGGTTGGTCATTATAAAAAAGTTCCTAACTGTCAGGATTGTTAAACACTAGAATAAATTGCCTAGGGAGGCTGTGGAATCTCCATCTCTGGAGATATTTAAGAGTAGGTTAGATAAATGTCTGTCAGGGATGGTCTAGACAGTATTTGGTCCTGCCATGAGGGCAGGGGACTGGACTCGATGACCTCTCGAGGTTCCTTCCAGTCCTAGAATCTATGAAAATCTATGAGTGTAGATTGTATCCCAGCAGTCTTCTCTAGCTACGTGTTTGATAGTAGTTGCAAGAAATAGAGGGCAAAACCAAAACCTTATGAACTTTGAGTTGCACCTTTTTCTCATTAAAATTCATGCTGCATAGGTCTTTATTTCCACAATGACTTGATTTTACTTCAACAAATCCAATGTATGGTCATTTAATTGGCTTCAAGTAAATCACTGCTTATAATTAGAAAGCACATTTCAAAATTTTTCCTCTTTAAAATCACTTACCGTTGGATAGGTGGGTATGGATATTGCTTTGTACTGTAGTGTGAGAGGAGATACAGGGTCAAAAGCAACATCAGGGTATTAGTGTTTAGGGCAGTAGAGAATGCCAGTGCTTAATGAGATGGTATGATTGCATTCAGAAGGAAAGAGCAATGGGTGAAATCATTATGAGACGAATATGGTCTAGATCTTCCGGACCATCAGAAAAGAAGAAGGGAATGCTGAAGACCGACTGGTGCCCTAGAATATAGGTCTGATCTACACACAGATTTTATACCAGTATAATTATTTTGTTTATCGCACAATTTTTTACTAAAATTGTTATACCAGTACAACCCCTAGGCTGGGTACAGTATACCAGTATAAAGATGCATTATACCAGAATAGCTTATTTCCTTACCTATACTGGAATAAGGTCTAGTGTCATAAGTACTTTAATAAAGCATCCACACTGGGGGAAGGGGAGTGGGTTAGCTGCTTTAACTGTATTGTTAAAGCAGTACAACTTTTATGTGTAGATAAGGCTATAGATAGGAAGATATCACTCTCACAGAGGAATTGTGACCTCTGGCTCCTCTACTTTATGCATCTTCATTAAAGCAATAGTTCATGGCTTCCATTTTCCAAATGGTTCAGGAGCACTACAATATACAGAGCTATGATCATAAAACTAGCATAACACCATATATAGGTGCATATATATTGCCAATTTGTCAAGCCCCATGACCGCAGTTTCATAGTAATACTCTGTATTTGTGATGTCATGGCAGTAACGGGTGGATATTATATAAATGAGTCATTTATCTTGTTTTAATTTACATTTAACTATTTGTGCACTGTGAATCAAACATGCTTATCTAACCTAGTGCAATATTTTACATGCTTACGGATAGACTATGCCACCCTTACTCAATGATTAATACCTGACTGCCCTAGTAGCACCTTTGAAATCATTTGGGACTACTTTCCTAGTAAGGAACTATTCCGTGTAGCTAAGGGTTGCACATTTTGGCTCTGTATGAATAAGAATAAAATAGAAGCTAAGGGACAAATCCACATGTATTCACTAAAGGCCCCAAAGCAACTAAAGACCTGCAAGATGATTGCATAAGGGGGAAAGCAGCAAAAACCTGCCTGGGAGGACTCCTCTCCTTCCCTTACATGCAATAGATGATCTTTGCACCTCACTTATTGTGTAGGATTGTGGTTAGTCAGGAGTATGGGCAATGTATCCATGTACTGTGCAGATCAATTGACTGAGATCCATTTGCAGGGGATGCCTACCTCCACTCTTCTAATCCCTGTTCTGAATTAGCATCTGTGGATGCGTCAAAAGTTTCTTTGAATATTCTAACTGCTAGCTTAAGTTAGACTGTGTTTTGACTTTTAACTGAAAAACACATTTTCAGGCACTGTAGCCAAAAGAAAAAAAAATTGGAAGGGAGAGATAAGTGCAGTCAGCCTATAAAGCTATTTTCCTAGAACTGATGAAAGAATATCCAGCATCTCTCCCAAAAATCACAGAAAAGTCATTTTTTAAGGATATGAAAGTCCTTTTCACTTGGACTCCAGCTGCTTCGTCGGACTTGTGCCCTAAGAAATATCAGCTAAATTTTCTCTGTCTTTTGGAAACCTAATTAAAGAGAATTTTTAACCTCAGCATCTCACAGTCTTTCAGATGAAACAAACAAACAAACAAAAAAATAAAGCCCCACTGATCATTTTTCCTCATAGAGAACCCATGGCTCTTTTAAAAAGAATTGGGGTGTTAGTTCAAGTGTCCGTTTAACTCAGGCAATTTATTTTGCCTGGTCTGAGTTATCCCTAGATGTCAGGTATTGCTTTTCACTTCTTCATCCAAATGGTTACTATTTACTGTTAAACAGCAGCAGCCAAAGCCAAAATGGCAGGGAGCAAAGACCCCGGGCAATATATTCTGAACAGCTGATTTTGTTAGAAAAGGACCTTTTACTTCTCCCCAGTTTACAGAAGAATGGTAATTTTGAAGCCCAATGATGGGGATTTCATTGGAGAGTCATGATTTTGAGAGGAGATCTCAAAGATTCAAATAGGGAAAGCCATATATTTTCTCATTGCCTACCAAAGGTGACATAGAAATTACCCTACCATATCAGATCTTTGGTTCATCTAGTGCAGTATTCTTTGTCTGCAAATGGCCAACATTAGATTCTTCAGAGGAAGATGAAAGCAACTCTTCAGTAGGCAGATGTGGGATAATCTACTATGCTGCCATAAAGGTCTCATCTTAACCTCTTCTAGTAAGATGACAGATGCTGCCATAATATTCTGGGAAGATCTGCCCCAAATTCCTGACAGAGTTTGGGACAGCAAAACAAGAGAGAAACCCCAAATGACCCATGCATGGCTTTACAGGGAGCCCAGTTCATGCTGGGACAGATTTTTAAGAGTTTAGGGCATGAGATTGTAGGCACATCAATGGGAGCAGGATCGGGCCTATGGGATGATAAAAAACAAAAATTAGAGGGCAAATTTATCCTTTTTCCAAAGAGTAAAAACAAAGTGGAAAATGCACAGTAGGGGGAAAGCAACCATGCTATATGCAATTTAAACACAAAGCAGGACTTGTCATTCCCTGTTGCTTAGTTACATTTTTTTTTTTTTTTAAATATTGCAAGAAGCTTGATCCAAAGATTATAAACACAAGAGAAAAATATGGTTGAAAACCTTCCCATCAAATTACTATTCAAGCAGTAGGTGAAAGAATGTTAGTTTTATTTTGTATAATTCTCCCTATCCCAGAATAAATAAGAAAAGATTTGCTTATATAAAGGGTAAATTCATACTGGAGCTAGCTTACGGTCTATAGCAAAATTGGCCCGCGTGTGAACAGAAAGCAAAGCTATGGGTTAAATCCTCCAAGATAAATACGCTATCCTAAGCCATGGAGTAAGCAGTAATCTTACATTGAAAGAGACACATTGCAAGTGGCCTTTGGCAGGTCTTTCTATGCTTCGGACTCCTGTGGAGTTGTTATTACAACATTAAAAGTCTTATTTTATATTTGAAATATTTATAATATCATTTTAGTGAAACTTAATATTCAGCTAGGACATGGTGACATTTTTATATGCTTTCTTTTTCAGAGTATTGTGTCCGGAGTGTAGGGCTTGAGGGCAACTGTTAGTGTGTCAGCATAACACATGTTTCCAATAGGTAACTGACACATGAAAGGAGAAGAATGTGATTTAATGTTACAATTTTATTTTATGCAATTTAACATATGGCAGGAAAGACGACACAATCCAAAACAATATGAATGTGGAAGCGCCCAATAAAAGATACCTTGGAGGGTCTGAATTAATAATTTATTGCATCTTAGTGGTTAAATGATTCATTTTGAACAACTTATTTGCTGGGTTTGGACTTTTTGTTTGTTTACAAGTTGTTAATGCACCGCTAATAATTTCTACAAACCTGGGTTTTTTGGGGGTGGGAGGAGGGTCTGAACTGCTCCACAGATCTATCTGAGTTTTACACCCCTGCCCATCACCACAGTATCTGAGTACTTTTACAAAGAAATCATAAGCAAAAGCAGTCACTGGACTGATTTCCTTCCTGTATTCCCTGAGAAAATTGAGATTATGATTCCTCTCCCCCTTTTAATCTCCCCCTTCTCTCTCCTCCTCTTTTCTCTTGTTTTTCTTTCCCTCCTCTTCTTCCCTATTCTACCTTACTCCATTGCTGCTTATATTATGGATCTGGGAAAATGGAGCTGAAATGAGTTTTTGAACTTCACTCTGAAGGCAGTAAACGTTTTGGTCACTGTAATCTCCTCTGGAAGTGAGGAAAGTTCGCCAAATGTAGGTACTGAAGGTTAAATAGAAGTCCCATGCTTGAACAATAAGAGTATAGCCGTAGAAATATACTACTGACCATCTTACCAGGATGGTGAGAGTGATTGTGAAATCTTCAGGGAGATTAGAGAGGTAGAAAACACAATAATAATTGGGGATTTCAACTATCCTCATATTGACTGGGTATATATGTCCCCTCAGGAAGGAAGACAGGGATGAGATTTCTAGACACATTAAATGACTGCTTCTTGGAGCACCTTGTCCTGAAACCTACAAGGGCACAGGCAATTCTTGATTTCGTCATACGTGGATCACAGGATCTGGTCCAACAAGTGAACACAGAGGAACCACACAGTAATAGCATCCATGATGTAATAAAATTTAACATCCTTGTAGGAGGAAAAAATGCCAAAGAAACCCACTTCTGTAGCATTTAATTTCATAAAGGGGAACTGTAAAAAATGAAGAAACTAGTTTTCTGCTCTCTGTGGCCGTTGGAAGAGCTGCTAATCTGGCCACGCCAGTGCGCTTGCAGCTGTCAGTGTGGACAGACTGCAGCGCTTTCCCTACTGCGCTCTACGAAGGCTGATTTAACTCCAAAGTGCTCTACATCTGCAAGTGTAGCCAGGTCCTTATTAAAACAATCTATAACCCACTAAAACCCACCCCTTCTCCAGCTATCCTCCACCACCATCCCTTCCTTTCCTCCCTATGACTGGAGGGGTGTTAGCGGGCCACTTCATCTTGAATGGTCCCTTGAAATATGTGTTAACTACTTTTGCTAAACAAACTCTTCCACCCTATATTTAGCTGTGATGTTCTGAGGGTATGTCTTCACTAGCAACAAGCGTGGCTCCCAGCGCTGGTGCACTGTCTACACTGGCACTTTAAAGCACTGAAACTTAGGGCATGGCTAGACTTGCAGATGTAAAGCACTTTGAGTTAAACTAGCCTTTGTAGAGCGTACTGGCGTGGCCACATTAGCAGCTCTTGCAACGGCCACAGAGAGCAATGCATTGTGGTAGCTATCCCAGCATGCAAGTGGCTGCAACATGCTTTTCAAATGAGGGGGTGGGGTGGAGTGTGACAGGGAGTGTGTTGTGTGTATGTGGGGGGAGAGAGAGTGGGTTTTTGGGGGGCTGAGAGCATGTCAGCATGCTGTCTTGTAAGTTCAGACAGCAGCAGACCCCCCTCCTCCTCCTCTCCCGCCTCTCTCTCTCACACACAGCATTCCACAGTAATGGTTGCTTTGTCTCAGAGCAGATAAGCATGCTGGCTATGATTGGAACTATAGTTATGAATGGGGCATTAGAAGTCAAGTGTTGGACCTCTTTAATGTAACAAAACTGGATGTTTTTCACAGTGATCTTGGGAGTCATGAACTCCATTGTTTAATTTATGCTTTTTTAACAAATATCTCTGGCTCTTGGCAGTTTGGCATCTGGGTGAGTGGTTGGGATGATGAACACGTTAATAAATTTCATTGAAAACTTCAGAATTAAATCCTATGCTACATGTGAGGCTAATAGATTGCAGAAGCTTAGAAACAGAAGAGAGACAGAAGGTCGGAGACATGAAAGATCAGAAGAGACTCTCAGCAAATTGTTTGATCTCCCCATGGGACTCATGGGGTCCCACCCATTAGTATAAAAAATCCTGGGCTGGATCCTACTCCATAAAAGTCAATGAGAGTTTTGTCATAGATTTTGATGGGAACAGGTAAGGTTTACCTGGGTCATCCTTTACTGTATATTAATAAAATATCATCACAGCTCATGCATGGTTTTAATATTGCATTTGACCTGTTTGTTCAGAATATCTGTGGTTCTTATTGAACATGTGGTTCTTATTGAACACAACTTGGATTTCTTATGTATCACAGAGTGCTGTTTTGGAATAAAGTATTGTAAAGTTTATCTGAGGCATGGTGCTTTGTTATTCCTTTCTTCAGCCACCTTCTGCTTCATGGGAGGAGGTGAGGTAAATTTTTAGCTATCACAAAGCATTTTTTGTGAGGTACCTAATTTTATGATATATGAATCTAGCTTGGGTAATTATATTGTCCCCATTTCTATAGTATCTGAGTGCCTCACAATATTTAATGTAATTATCCACATGACATCCCAGGTGTGGTAAGGCAGTGCTACTATCCCCATGTTATATATGGGAAATGAGGCTCAGAGGCCTGGATGTACAAAAGAAGTTAGGCGTTGTGACACTCAGCATCCCAGCACTTAACTTTTAGGCACCTGGCAATTCACAAAGCTTGAGTTGGGCGCCCAGGCTCCTATACATTGAATGGGGAAAGACAGGTGTCTTAGACTGTGATTCACAAAAGCCCGTGTGGTAAGCAGGGAGCTGCCTAAGATAGCCAATGGGAAATGCCAACAAGAAGAGGGGTGCGAAGCCTTTCTCACAGATATAGGTGTCTAAGTTTAGCATGCGGGGAGGTGCCTATCTCTGCTTTGGATTCACAGCCTGTAACAATGCTGGTTCTGGTGGGACCTAACTGAGAGTGCCAATTCAGGACAAATTGCTTAAAACAGGGCAGTTACAGCCTAAGGCTGGGGTCTTTTCACCTCTAAGGCAAACCAAGCCAGCCAGACTAAGAGGACGTTGGTTTCACCCCACTGGCTAACTACAAGTCACACAAGCAATTCCTTTAGACACTCCAGTTTTCCAGTATCACCATCAGTTATGGGGACAAATGGTTATGAAAACTAATACCCCAGCAAAAGACAAAAGGTTCTCCTGATCCCCAAGGACCAAGCCACAGATCCCAGTCAATATACAAATCAGATCTTACCCCCAAATCACGCTGTTACCAATCCTTTAGACTCTAAAATCTAAAGGTTTATTCATAAAAGGAAAAAGATATAGATGAGAGCTAGAATTGGTTAAATGGAATCAATTACATACAGCAATGGCGAAGTTCTTGGTTCAGGCTTGTAGCAGCAATAGAATAAACTGCAGGTTCAAATTAAGTCTCTGGAGTACACCCAGAGCTGGGATGTGTCATTCAATCTTTTGTGTAGAGCTTCCTTGTAGCAAAGTCCCTCCAAGGTAAAAGGCAGGATTGAAGACAAGATGGAGATGAGGCATCAGCTTTTGATAGTCTTTTCCAGGTGTAAGAACACCTCTTTGTCCTTACTGTGGAAAATTACAGCAAAATGGAGTCCTGAGTCACATGGGCCATTCCCTGCATACTTTGCTGAGTTGCAAGACATATCTGCCTTCTCTCAATGGGTCAATTGTATAGCTGATGGTCCTAAGGGGCTAGGCAGAGCTAGGCAGAGCTAACACCAACTTATCTGGGATGTCTCCCAGAAGCATAGCATAAGTTTGAAATACAGATAGTATAGAGCCAATATTCATAACTTCAACTACAAAATTGATACACACATATAGACAGCATAATCATAACCAGCAAACCATAATCTTGTCTTAGATACCTGATTTGACCCCCTTTATACAAGATTTGGTACCACTACAGGACCTTGGTTGCAACCATGTTCTATACAGTCCCAGTTCAAGTCCATAACGTGACACAGCCCCTTCCCATCCACACAAGCTGTTTTGTGTGAACTTCCCTGAGGGGCCCAATCCAGTAAGCAGCCTTTCAGCACACCTACCAGATAGGACCCAGCATATGATTTAGGAATCCAGATACCTATCATCCCCTGATTCGCTCTGGGCCTTGGGTAGGAGATAGGCACCTGGAGGCCTGGACAGAGGTAGCAGTGCGTATGCTCAGAGGCAGAAACATAGGTGCCTAGGCAACTTTTACGGAAAAAAACATAAGCACTGAGTGAACTTAAGCATCTACATGGTTCAGTGGGAGTTTTGTGCAGCACAGTGGCACCTAAAACTGGGACTTAGTTACCTAACTCCTTTTGTTCATCCAGGCCTAAGCGGCTTTTCCAGGGAGTCCATGATGTAGCAGGGAATTGAATCTGGGTCTCCCAAATCCCAAGTTAGCACCCTCATGACTGGATCATCCTTCCTGTCCTAAATGATCACAACTTTTTCTTCTGGTAATTATCTACCAACCAAAACCAACGAAGACATTAAGGTCCCATTTATAAACAGTCTATGAAGGATTAATGAATTATGAGTGGGTGTTGTAATCATGTTACAGACATGAGTGGTCTGCATTACACTGTTCTAAGCTTATCAGTAAATATTTGATTTATAGTTATTGATCGTTATGATCAATCTATTGGCATGTTGGACTATATTGGTCTATAGCAATTCATTAATCATTTATTAAAATATCTATTAATTATTTATGAACCTTTTATGAACTATTTATAAATAGAACCTTAATATAATTCATGACCATCCAGAACTTGATATAAAGTGTGAACTCAGAACTAACTGAGTTTGACTTTTTCTAGTAGGTTTCTATCAGTGTCATCCCATGTGCCATGAAAAAAGATGATAATGACTTGTGCTGTATCTAAATAGGAAGTTTTACAAAATGTCAAGTTATTACAGTATCTTGTGCTGAAGGTGAAGCTCGGTTTGTTTGATGCCACCTGTTCCCTGGATGAATATTAATGCATTTTGCATGAGTGTGGTGAAAACATGGGACCTATTTTATTTCTTGTTGTGTTTTATGGATCGTGAAACTGCTTGGGATATGGCTTGCATGAAAGGTGCCATTTAAGAGTAAATTGTAATGTAATGAACATCTATACAAGCCACTTGTTTGACCCCTTCTGCAGTTATCTGTACAGGCCTTGTCATCGTACAATAGGAAGACTCATCTGTTCTGATGATAAAACCTGTGAGGACAGAGAAAACACAGGAATTTCCATTAGGTTCTCCTCACAAAATATTCTTCAACTACTTTTTTGAGCGTGGAGTTGTTGTAGGGACTGTGGAGGAATCAGGTTCACCAGTCATTCTTTCCCCTCCTCTAACTTCTTGTCTATTTTTCTTTGCTGCAGCAAGGGAAGGTGGGGATATGGCATATCCTGAGCACTGAAAGAAAGGAATTCCAATCATATGCACCAGGTACAAATTGAGGTAGCTGGAGGAATTAGAACCACACAGCTATGATGACAGGTTTCAGAGTAATAGCCGTGTTAGTCTGTATCCGCAAAAAGAAGAACAGGAGTACTTGTGGCACCTTAGAGACTAACAAATTTATTAGAGCATAAGCTTTCGTGGACTACAGCCCACTTCCACAAAAGCTTATGCTCTAATAAATTTGTTAGTCTCTAAGGTGCCACAAGTACTCCTGTTCTTCTTTTTACAGCTATGATGGTGGGTGAGAGGTGGGAAAGGCTTTATAACCTGCAGAGCAGTTGATCCATGTTCAAGTTGGGAATGTGAATCTTATATAGAGACTCATAAGAAGATGGTATCCCTGCCTAGCGCTGACTTTTTTTCAAGGTTGCCACTAACTCATTCACTATAAATGGCTCCAAAAGATTGGAGTAAAACATTAATTCATACAAGACTTAATTCATTCTTGCCCAGAATTCTAAAAGGGTTCTATACAGTCCTTGTGTAACAAGCTTCTTCCTATTCGATAGTACCTTCTCTGGCTAGTTAAACTCTCCATCTATTATTTGGCTAAAAATAAGTTTGTCATACCATGGTAACTGCCTAACTTTGCAAAGAATGCTGCCTCTGTGAGCTTAAAAAGCTGGCAGAGAAAACTCCAGGCTATCCTTACAGTGGTACAATTAAAACAAAGTCATCTACTTAGTTGGGATCAGAAAGGTATCGTCTGAATCTCTCCTAAGCGAAATAAACTGGGGAAGTCTCCTTCCACTGCATTATCGCACTAACCTCTACACACCCCTGTAATAGCATGTCCCAAAGGATTATGAGATTGAAGAATAGCTGTGTCCGGCTTCAGATGCTGGCACATTAAAGTGAGAAAATGTAAAATGAGAAAGGGAATCAGCTCTTTCATTATGAACATGACTGGCCTTGTAAGATACATTGAGGTGCAAATGGCTGAGAACCAAAGCCCTCAACAATTTAATCACTGGTCCTGAATATGCTGACTGCCTGTTAATTGCTTTGAGAATGCCCAAACGGTCCAACCCAAAAACCACCCTAGGATTCTATAGCTATTCATCCCATGTGACCAAAGCCACAGCTACGGGAAACAGCTTTACTGACTTTTTTTTTAATACCCTCCCTTTTCCATAGCTCTTGCCAACGTTGTACACAGTAGGAACCCTGGAATCAAGCTCTAAACCCTCTCCTTCCTGACATGTCCATGAACAGCTGCAACTCCTTAGGCATTGAGAGCAGCTGCCTTGATAGTGCCATTGAAATGCTCCACAAAGATAGCAAAAATGGAAATATATTATACAGTATATATTTAGTGGCCTTAGCACAAGAAGAATATGCGTGGTTTTCAGTGCATACTGTGGAGGTCAGTAGGCATAAAAAAATATATTTAAAAGGTATGATTCTACCCTGACTGTTTTTATAACTTATTGCTCCTGATTTACACTGGTATAAGAAAATAATCAAGCTCAAACAGTCTTGTAGTGACCACAGGCAAAGGTCAAGGGTGAGATCCTGGCTCCATTGACTTCAAATGCCCAGTCAGTGACTATATTATTATTATTATTTATTATTATATATTATTATCCATTTAACATGACTTTCTTTAGGGTTACTCTCAGCTAGAAAATGCTCGAGTTTAAGTAAGATAGCATCCCTGTATCTAGCTCTATGCTTAAAATTATCATAATTCTGCTGGTTTAAGCTTGTACCCTATGTTTTATGAAATTCCAAATTGGCTGTTGCTTCCTGAGACGCCTAAAGCAATTCTAGCCACCAGCATTTCAAGGAAATAAAAGACAACTGTGTGAAAAATACAGGATAAAGGTTATTTGTCAGGAACAGCACCCCACAGTGTTTTATTCATGGCATAAAACCACACATCTGTGTTACAGTGTCTGAGTCTTTGTAGCTCCCTGGGAGATCTTGACTGGATAGGAGACATGGGACTTTCCATACTGAGGGCTTGATCCCGCCATATGTTCAGCACACTGGTCCTGATCCAGAAAAGTACTGTTTAAGCCAAGAATAGTCCCATTACTATCATACAGGGCTGTGACCTTGACATCAGTAGGCCTACTCATGTGCGTAAAGTTAAGCAAGTGCTGAACTGCTTTTCTGGATTGGAACTGAATTCTTAGCCTCTTGCAGGACAAACCTCTTGATACAGAATGTCCTTTAAGACACATGGCCCATAGCTGTTGCAGACGTGTAAGCCCTCGCTGGGCCTGTAAAAGGAAATCATGGAGAACAGGATACACCACAGGCATCTGAGCTGCCACTTAATGTAAAATAACAGCCCAAACAAGGGGCCTTAATTACAAAATATTTTTACTTTTCATTGTTTCATTTCTTAAGAGGATTTTGTGGTCTCAGCCTCCAGCTCCCATGAAGCAGTCAAGAGATTTGCAGTGCATTGTCTGCATCGTATTTTGCTCTTTGCTTTGTAGCAATTCCTTCAGAGCATTGAGCATTGCACAGACTAGTTTGTTTTTTCCCACAGTCTAGCTTCTCTGTGGCACTTCCATGATTCTCTCCATTCCGTACCTGAGTATCTTGATCATGTGGTATGAAATTATCTAAACTCCCCATTCTTGGGCAGGTAGCTTTGTCCTCAGTTGCTAAAATGTTGACTTCAAAGTAAACCTCTACCAGTCACCTCCCACAACAAGCAGGGAGAGGGGAATGGGCCATCTGCCTCCCCATGGAAGAGCTGGGAGCTAGACAGCAAGCTTGTTAGCTGCCCTTTGTCCACAGTAGGGGTACTACCACTGAGCCTCCTCCCAAGATGATGATTCAAGGGGCGAAGCCCATCCTTTTTGTGAGAGAGGGTGGGCAGGTATGGGGGTTAGTGGGAAGTGTTGGTGGAAGGTTTCATGTTTGGGAGAAGGAGCGTCCCTAACGTTAGATGGCTGCGATAGGCATCTGGACATTTTTAGATTTTGAATAATTGATAGAATATCTTTTCTCTCAGTAATTGTTTTGCTTCTACCAGGCTATTTGTTCCACATCTGCATTGAGTGCTGATCTCAGAACACCTCTTTTGTGCAGTTGTTGGGATATACTGTTGTGATGTCTTGTTGCGGCCACCCAGAACTATGAGCCTTTGTGTTACCGCTTTGGCTCAGCAAGACCGAGTTTTGCTGCTAACACACTATCATGTTTGCCTTGCCAACAAACTCTCCAGATCTCTGCTAGTCCAAACCTTGCCTTGCAGGTAACAATCAGTGAACCCCAATTCCTGAGTTCTCCAGAGACGTCTCCCTGCAGTGCCCAATCCCTCTCACTGGACACTCATGAAAGTTACTAATATTGCTGCCTCCAGAGAGACAGAGCACACACCAGCCTGTTAGGTTAGCTGAAGACTGACTCTTCACTTCAGTATAACAGCACTACTGAGATGGTTTTGTTAATGAAACGAGAATAAGTTTATTAAAAAAGAACATAGCTTTAAGTAATTTCAGGTGAGAGTAAAAGAGATATGAATAATTACAAACAAACCAAATAACACACGCTTTCTAATGACTAAAACAACAGGAAGTTACAATCTTTGCCTAAGCAGGTTTCTTAGCTACAGTCAATTCCCAGAGACTTCACCCCCTTGATTGAAGGATCCACCTTTCTCAGATTTCAAGAGCTCTGGCCTCTTTTGTTCCTAAGGTGATGGATGCCAAAATGGCTTTCTGTTTCTGCTTATATTTCCCAACGTCTGTTGTTTCTGTTTCAAGAGCCAGGCAGGCTTCCTGGAGGTACAGCCTCCATCCCCCATCATAATCATTAAGTGGTCATCTCCCCCACTTGCTGGTTTGATGGCTTTGTTTTTGTTATACGTAAATGTACTTCTATCGTTTCTGCCCTTGTCTTGCTTAATTCACATTGGAGACACAGTTAAGCACATGAAACAACCTTCCTTTGTTGAGGACAAGTTGGGCTTATGCACTTAAGCCTTAAGAACATATTTCCAGCACACATCTGTAATTCTTTATACACCCCCTGTACATATATCACCAGTGTGTTATCAGTTTGTATATAATACCTCATATGACACCTTTTAGATACAGTGTGTGTTGGGGCAATGAGCGTGTCAGGCCTGGTGTGAGTTATGATATGATGTTTTTTCTGCAGTTAGTATTGAGGGGATCCTGGGATCACACCCCTGAATAGTTAACAATTAATGTTGTAAATTGGAAAAAAAAACATACACTCATTCTTACTCGTCACAAAGACTGAAGGGTAGCAGAAGCCAGACAAGGCCACAAGGACTGGTATAGCTCAGATTAAAACCTAAACACCTACAATGATGCACAGATGTGCACTGACATTTTTAAAATGTGCACTGACTTTTTAAGAATATACATGCACGCTGAATATTAAACAAACAGATGAATCTCCAAGTGCAGATTCTACAAACCAGTGCTTCAGTCTCTAGATTTGAGGCACTGGCTCCTATCCTACATTAAGAAACCAGAAATACTGCTTGTTAACCTGAGTGCAACAAAACACCATATTTGACACATCTGGGTTTCAAGATGAAAGCATGGGATGCACGTTTATATACCCATGTCTTGGATAGGAGACAGCAAGCAATAATTTGTTCTCACTATATATAACACCTTCCAGCCAAGAATCTTATAGTGCTTTCCAAACATCAGTGAATATATCTTCAGAACACTTCGAAGATTTATTTACCTCCTAAGAGATATTCTCTCTGTCGGAGAAACTGAAGCACAGATGGATTATAGCCAACACTTTCAAACATCAGAGCCTTAAGTGATCTCTCTGTCTGTCTGTCCAATTGTAGTGTTTTACACTGCTACCCATCACCTTACTATCTTGGCACCCTCCATTCCAAATCAAAAACAAATGTGAGGTGCCTTGTGGATTTAGTTAGGCACTTAGATCCATAATTAGGAATTTTAAAAAGTATGTCATTTGTGGTTCCTCAGCACCTATGAGAATCAGGCCATGATTTAAATGCCTAAAGATGTATTTAGGAGCTTTACTGCAGACATCCAAGTTTGAAAATGTTGTCCCGAGAAGTCTATTGCAGAGCCAGGAATTAAACTCTGATCAAATGACAACCACAAGCTCATTCTATATCCCAAAAAGAAAGGAAGAAAAAGTGTTGACTATTCTTTCATACAAAAAAAAAAAAAACCCCATAATAAGGCACCAGAACCTTGAAATAATATTAATTTAATTACAATTCTTAAAAATGCATTTCTAGGCGAACTGTAAATAGGTCACATCAACAAGGCATTGTATGTATTTATTGTTTGTCTTGTGGTAGAACCTAAAGGCCTCAATCTAGGCACGTTGCACACTATAATGGAACAACGTTCCCCGTCCCAGAAAGCTTGCAATCTAAGTATATAATGGGAGAGGTGGATACAAAAAATAAATAGGGGGAGAGAACAAGTTGGTAACGAGATGATTATGGCTAGTGAAATAAACAGGGTGAGGGGGAAGTCACAATCCCCATCAGCAGAGTCACCATTATCAAGAGTTTTGTAGGCATCACAGAAATGGTGGGTTTGAAGAAGAGATTTGAAGGTAACATAGTGGTTTGCAGATTTTCATGAGGAGCTCCATTCATGCATTAAAATCAGGATGGGAGAAAGCCTAAAGGTGCTTTCATGTGATGGTGCTGAGGTATCCTCAGGATAAAAACATGATCGACCACCAGTCTGATAACTCCATTGACTTGGCCTTTGCCAATCCATCTGTGTTACCTCATCAGGTGTGACTGTGCTTTCAAGAAGAGCTACATAAAAATGAGGTAGTCAGTGGAGAAAGGAGTAGCAACCAAAATGATTTCTGAAACTAATTTTCATTGTGCAGCCAAACACAAATCCAGTCTGTTTGAACAGAGTTCATTTTCCTGTCATTTTGCATAGTCATAAATATGCATATAACACACGCACACACACACACACTTTTCATATAAATTGGTACACAGATACAATTTATAACTGTATGTTTTTCAGAACACTGGATATTATTGTGACCTCAGGATGGATTGTACATTTCTTCCTTTTCCTGATGATGGTGTTGAATATATAACAATTCATTCACATTCTCCTTTTATATGTTGAAGAACTGGAACTGTACCCATATCCTTCCCCCCTCCCCTCCCATTCATATGGTGGGTTCCATCTGCAGTCCAGACTTGCCAACAAGTTTTAAAATATGTTGCTCAGAAAACAACCGCAGCATCTGGATCAGTGTGAATTTTACTTTGGCAAGTTTCATTTCCTGGCCTTTTGGCTGGACAGACCTTTGACTGTTCAGGCACCCGTGGAAATCCTGTACGTCTATATGTGATGTCAGATCATAGGTGGGAACCTTGTTTCCCAGGGCAAAAGGATTTTTTGCTAGAGTCTGATACCCACCATAAAAATCACATCAAATCAGAATTTGGGGAGATCAAACCCTCAAAATGTAATGTGTTGAATCCAGGATTTTAGTTTAGCTGATTACAAAGAAAGGAAACATTAGTAAAATGCATATATACACTGATCCATCTGGGATTTTAGTTGGGGCTCTTGTCTACTTTGTATAATTGATTTTAAAGAACTTTTTTTAAATGATCAAATTGTGCAAACAGCATAGGAAGAGGCAAAAGGGTATGTTGTTATTCTACACAGCAATGCTCTAAAAAGAAAACTACAGTGTTCTTTATAGGGTCACATAGGTGCTGTTCAGTGTGGTACAGATAAAGATTTTTGACAATTATAGAAACATATATCAAATTCCCCTTTGGCTGATATGCTGTCGTTGGTAAATTCTAGATATTAGGAACCAGTATGCAGATCCCCGTATTAAAGCATTTGTTTCCTTCATAGAAATCAAGCTAGTCTTCTTTCCAGATGTGTTGATGAATGCAGAAAGAAATGGGGGGGGGGGAACAAAATAAAGATAACCACTTGTTTACTCAGTAGGCCAATACTAATATTAATTTGTTACACCATCATGAAATATAGATAGCAATATAAGTTAACAACAATATTATTGTTTAGGATACAGAGTCCCTTCAATTAAATGCTGAGACGGAGAAGTAAAAAACACAGTAACAGAAGTTCTAACATCTAAAGATTTATTTCACCAGATAGAACAAGGTTTCTAACTCAAGGAAGAGCAATGAAGGCTCTATTAAATTATTAAAGAGTTCTGTATGCTGGGGATTAAATCTAACCATATTGTATATACCATGTGGTGCAAGATATTTTTAGCATTTTTCGTAACCTCTCTGATTCTCAGATGCTGTAGCTACAAAGATGCTAAAAGCCACGTTTGGTGTCTATAATAAAAGCTTGTATTTAATACCTGGAATAACCGGGAATTTTAAAGAGTAACACTCTAAATCCAATGATCTATTCAAATGGATCTAACTTTGAAAGGTCTGGTCTTAAGTATGCAAGAGTCAGGTGAATTGGAGTGGTGATACCCAGAATTGTACAGTTAGACTGGGATATTTCATGAGATGTACAATGTAAATCTCACATTAATATTGTATTCTTCCGTTGAGTAGAATAATGTTATTGCAAGATATCTACTAACATTCATAGT
Source organism: Trachemys scripta elegans (assembly GCF_013100865.1). Classification (NCBI taxonomy): domain Eukaryota; kingdom Metazoa; phylum Chordata; order Testudines; family Emydidae; genus Trachemys; species Trachemys scripta. Next base: position 17,822,295 of record NC_048298.1, on the reverse strand, counting down.
AAAAATTCTTAGCATCCCACAGTGACTTCTGTGGGGCCAAAACAATCATTCAAAAATATAAATTATGAACCTGAAATTATTTTATTTGTATTACCAGAGCATGTAGGAGTGCCAGTCATCGGCCAGGATCCCATTGTGCAAGGTGCTGTACAAACACAGAGCAAAAAGACAGTCCATGCCCCAACAAGCTTACAATCTAAGTATAAGACAAGAGAAGCATACAGATAGATAGGCAGAGGAGTACAAGGAAACAGTGAGACAGTATTGATCAACATGACAGGCAGTGGTATTGGTGCATCACGCTGGGTGGGGTTGTCTGAGATGTTTTGGTGACACTCTATTATGACACCCTAAAAGGGCCAAAGGATTACACCTTTGCTTTAAGCCCGATGACTTAACAAACAACTTAAGTACATGCTTAACTTGGACTATGTGAATAGTGCCATTGACATCACTGTTGGCTTATCATTATCAGATATAATTTCCTAAATCTGCCGTCAAGTACTGGAACTTTATAGGTCATTCACAGCTGACCAAGCCAGAGCACAAGCAAGAGGTTTGCCTTTCTTTAGGGCTATTCTGGATGAAAAGGTACATGTTGCTTTCTGTGATGCGAAGTGAGTGCCAAAGTTTGATAGCAAATGGATAACAGCAAATTTTTGATCAGTTTCTTGGTCACGATGCTACTTATCGTCTAAAAATATTTTAAGATAGCACATCCTAAGAAAACTACAGTATTTGTCACCTGGCAGAAGTGGATCCATAAATTGGAATATTTTGCTTTTCTTGGGATAATGTTATGTGATAAATACATGCAGACATGTTGTTTAGTGCAATTAATCTAAACGTATATCAGAAAAAGAAAGCACAGAATAAGAAAACTAGTTCTCCATGGTAGGACATTAATCAAAAAAGAACATTTACATTTCACACTTGTCTTCCTTCATGAGGTTTGTCCTAGTGTTTAGTTGAGCAAAAAACTGAAATATAGGCAGAAAGACCTTTTTTTTTCTGAATGTGAGAGAGAAAAGCTATAAAAGTGGAAAGCAATATGTTCCTTCAAAATCCAAGAATGCTGAGAAAAGGGACAGCGGGAGACTCTTATAAATGAAGAATGGTATATTTCCTTTGACTGCCCACGTGTAAATAGGTTTGTACAATGAAAATAAATGATATGGAACTTGAAGAAATACATATTTGATTTTGATATAAAGCCTGTTAGGCATAATTGCTCAAGAATAGTTTGTCTTAACAAAAATAGCTTTTGTTGTTTTGCCAAGATCAATAAAAGCTTGAGTTAACTGCCACATGAATGCATGTTGGGTAATAAAGAAATGAAACTACCCAAGATACCTAACTTTTTAGAAGTTCATAGAGTCCAACTTTACTGGTTCATCAATCAATTTAACTTGCTGTTTCATGCTGGCTTTTCCTCTCTCACCTCATTTGCTACCAATTTTAATTTATCTTATGCACCTACTCACTGGTGCATACTAGATGAATTCCCTCTTGCATAGCCAGCATGTGCTCCTTTTGAGCAGATTAACCTTCATGTGTTAGCCATGTAGAAGAGTTGTGTTTTCTGAGCTTTACATATAGCTCATTGCAGTAATTCAGCCCTACGCAGTGAACAAAGCAATTAGCAAATAGAAAAATTAGCACATAGAACAAAGCCCACACATTTTAATTCTCAGTTATAAATTGCATCCAAATAGATTAAAATTGTTACAGAAATCCAGTTGTGTGTGGAACACTGGAGGGGATGCTCAATCTATACTTTAATGGATTCCTGCCTGAAACAATGGCAAGAAGAGAAAGAGAAATAGAGATAGGGAAAGCCAAGGAGGAGGTTAGTTCAGTTGCAGTCAGTTGGTTTCTTGCAAGTTCATGGCATGGACAGTCAGATATATTGTTTTATGTCAGGAGAAAAAGCATTCCTGTTCACACAGTATTAACACTTCACTGGAGAGTTGGGCATCTAGTGATGTTCATTGTTTTAATATTGGAATTGTTAGAAGGAAAATAAATTAATTATTTTGTATGTCATGTTGCATCTTATGTTGCTCACAAGTAGAATAAATATGACAAGTGAAATGGTCTCAGGAGGGATTTTTAGTGTGGCTGGAGAGTTCAGAGTTTTTGAGGCCTGAAGAGGACCACTGTGATCAGTTACACTGACTTTCTGCATAACATATCATCGAATTTCACCCTGTAATTCCTGTAGTGGATGCAAGTATTCTTTGCTACTAAATAAATACTATAGAGCCCAGGAACATATGGCTGAATGAGAGCAGTGCAGCAGACCCTCAACTGGTGTTAGTTGTCATTGTTCTGTTACATCATTGTAAATCCAGAAGAATTCAGTAGAAGCCAAACCTGATCATGTTACTGGGAACTGTTGAGTGGAGGTGAGGTTCTTCTACCATCTCTATCCTCTGGATTAGCACTGAAAGCATGATTTGACACTTTAAAACCAAAACCAAAATATGCCCTGACAGGACTCAAAGGATGCTGTGAAGTTTTAGGTTTCTTCAAGTTCACCCAAAGCTGCATAACCTACAGAATAGCTCAAATCCCTACTGGATCATCAGGTCTGGCAATTAGAACAACTAATTAGAGTGCCAGTTAGGCACCAGATGAGAATCATACACAGAATTTCTAATACACTGACACCATTCATTCCACTGTATAAGAGAGTGCAAGTGTTGTAGATAAAGAACAAACTCCCTGCACTGCAGTTGGTTGCACAGAACAATGCTAGGCCAATATCATTATCTTGCAAGTTGTGGTAGCACACTGAAGCCTGTTGACTTGGATCCCGACTGACAGTTTGCCAATGAACTTGATATAATCAGTCAGAGGCCCCATGATGCAAAGCACCTCCGGTCAACTGAGATTACTTCTGGGGATGCTAGGAAGATTGTATGTCCACCCTCAATTCCAGATTGTTGATGAGAACTTCACCTTTCTAGACCACACAGGATGCATCGTCATTATGACTAGAACTGCTCCCAGTCCTAAGGCTAAGCTTGGTGAATGTAATGTTGAGGTGGCTGGGGATCTTTTTTACTTCCTTTTGAGAGCTTATCCCTTAGATTTATCAGGAGAAGCTCTCAGAGAAGGTTGAGAGGGAAAGACACAATGTAAGAGTGTCTAAAATAAACTACAGTCAGATATGTGTTTAGTTCTGGAGCATGTCAGTAAGGATGATTAACTTTTAACACAGTAGTTAAGTCAAAAAGACCTTCCAACACAAGCTTGGGGAAGACTTCAAGAACTCCAGCAGGGAAAATAAGCTCCGGTGGGATTCAGTGTGGAGGTGTGCTGCTTGGTTACACTGTTCTGTCTTGCAGTGAACTTGAGCTACAGAACCAGTTGGCTCTTGATAAAGTTCTTAGCATATTGAGAGATATGATAAGTGATATATGAAGTTATAATTTGTGACGTCACTACACTAGCGGAGAGATTGGCTTAGAGACCAGAATATAGTCTGTAACGCTCAAGGGAAGGGAACCAGCACCACATACCTCTAATGGAGAAGTTTACAGTGATAGTCTCCCTAAGGCTGCTTCTGCTCTGTAAGCTAGGGGTGTGATTCCCAGCTCCCATAAATGTACCTGTGGTAGCTCCCATCTGAACAAGCATGTTAAAAATAGGAGAGGAGCTGTGCTAGCATGGGCAGTCCCAGTGCAAGCATGAACTAGTGGCCCTGAGAACAAATCCACCTCAACCTCATAGGTGTGTGCTTGTGGTAGCTAACCTGTGTCTTCACTGCTGCTTCCTGTCCTACTGAGGCTACATTACTGTTTTTAGCAGCTAGCTCAGATGAGAGCTATCATGACGAGGTCTACGTGAGCTAGGAGTCACAGCCCTAGCTCATAGTGTAGATGTAGCCTAAGGGGAGTGCTCCCATCCCAAACTGGTTGCTGGTGACTTTGAACCCCTAAGAGATAATTGTTCATCCAGCCATGGGTACCTGTCGGGGACAAATTGCAACATGAATTATATTTCCAGTTCAGTAAACTAAGTTCTGCCGAATTTTTAATGTTAGGATTAGTATTAGGCCTTCAGCTTTGCTGAGTGGAGAGATGGGAGGTGGACCAGGGATTTAATTTGGGGAGATGCAATAGAAGGAAGTTACTTGCTCTTCCTGTGCTGAACCAAAGACAGGTTTCAATTCTGACTCAGTGAGGAAGGGAAAGCCAGAAAGGAAGTCAATCAGTTGGTTGCTTTCCAATTTCTGGCATAGATAATGAAAAACTGCTCTGTATTGGAGCTAAAGCAAACAATATCAGCAAATAGTACAGGAACCTGGTATTTCATGTTGTTTCCTTCTTGTTATTTTGTCTCTATTTCTTGTGACATCCTGTGTCAGCTATGCCTCTAAGCAATTCGACAATAATTACATACATCACCCAGAGAAGTCCATCATGATAATAATGTTGCAATGATGTGACATCACAGCCTTGGGCTAAGGAAACCATGATGATGGCACAGAATACAGCCAAACGGCATTATAGGCAGAAGAGAGAGGACGTGTGAAAAGGGGAGGTTCTTGCTTGACCAAAAAATGTCACCCGTTTTGGGAAAGAGCGGTTCTTGAAAGGCGTCAGTTTCATTTTGATTGTATTACATTCCCAATGCATCTCTCCATGGGGAAATTTCTGCTCAACATTTTCAATTGATTTAGGTTTAAAAATCACACAGGTGAGGTGAAAGAAAGGAAATAATGAAAAACAATTTCAGTGGAAAAAACAAGTGTTGATGGTGTGACTAAGCAATGAAGTAAATTTATGAAGTGATTTGATCTTGGGCGTTAGCACCTCCTTTCCTTCCAGCATGACTCAGTGTGAAATTAAACATCAGAGCTACGTGCAAAAATGTACATCCCTGGTTTTTGAAAATAATAAAAATAATAATCAAAGCTTTTTGCAAATTCACTTTACGTTTTTGATAACTGCCAAACAAAAAAAGCAGTGTAAAAGCTGACCAGAAAACCCATTTTCACTGTGAAAAGGGGTAAATGTTTGTTATGGGATAATGAGTGACATGCTGTGATACATTCTAGAATGGAATGCTCCTGCTTTCTGATGGTGCTGCTGTGTGGTTAATATTCTTGAGTGAAAATAGGAAATGGTTGTCCTTCAGCAAACTTGAAAAATTCTCGGGTTTTCACAGTAAAATTCACATCTCCCCTTTGCTCCCTTTGGAATGTCTGACGGGAAGTGAAGCCAGAAAAAAAACAGCTTTGGAGGTGTGGCAGTAACTTGCAGGCCTTGTCGTGAGCTGCCATAAAGGGTTCATTCACTGAAGACAAATTCTACTTCTACAAATGATATGCAGTGTCTGTTATATTAATCCTAGACTAAATAGTCATTTTGTTTGCTTTTTTTTTTTGAGAACGAAATTTAATTTGATAAATTACAAATGCCAGTGAATGCTGATCATTTCAGTATCAGTCCTTCAGCCAAATTCTGCACTCTCTTTGTTTCAGCCATATGCTCTTTCCTTTACGCTGTATAACAATCTTGTTTTTGTAAGTTCATTGGAGCTGGCAGATAACTAAGAGAGCTTGAATACCAAAGCAGAGTCAAAATTTACTTTATACCCGTGACTAATGTCAAATCTGAACTCTATCTAATAGAAATATTGAGTAACCTCACGTTAATCTCCTCTCTATGCCAGCTATGACTAACTCTAATAGCTAAGGTCAGATCACTATCCCTGATATATTTCTTTCTTCCCCCAGAGTTTTCTTTGGTAAGCAACCACCCTGTGGATGAACTCCACTCTCCCCACCCCCACTCCACCCTGCAAATTCCGGCTGGCCTGGCACAATGAAGTTTAAAAACATTATGCACACCCTGTAATTTAAAAATCCTTGACACATGGTGGCAGGAATTCAACAGGACCAAACCAGTACACTGGCAAACACTTGTCCCCTAATACTTTTTTTTATTTACCATTCTGATGTTGTGTTGATCCACCAACTTTTCAAAATGTGGAGCGTGGGGTGAAATACATGGTTGAAAAGTTCTGAAGCACATTATTTTTAAACCACTCGAGGACCCCAAAAGGCACAGAACAAGCAGACTCAGATATGACTTCAGAATTTTGTTCAGGAGAGCAGAAAATTGTTTGATAGAAATATTGTTTTTATTGAACAGATGTGTTGTAACAAAATGCATGGGATATTACATTTTCTCTGCTATAAAACCAAAAAAATTAAATGTTACAATAAAACAAAAAAATCCTTACCCTATGGTGTACAAACCTAAAGCAATGGTAATCAACCTTGATGCGTGACTAAAGCGCACATCTGTCCAGATGATTTATGGTAGAACACAATCAGAGAATAAACTGGATTTTTTTAAAAATTACAGTTGACTGTAAGAGGATATTATGCTCAACAGTGGGGGCATAGCATTTTCTGTTTTCAAATTTTCTTTCCCACTCTATTTCCTAATCTTTCTAAGAGTTACTATCCATCTACAATATTCACTCACTATGGTAGGCATAGAAACCCCTTTCGATCTCTCCTATGTAGAAGCACAGATCTGTACTCACTGTCATAGATACAGACTGTTCTGTTTTAGTTATGAGACAAAAGCTGTAAGTTTAAAATAATTCTTTTAAAATTTTAATGAATGCTAAATTAAGAGGCCTAGACATTAAAGTCCTTTGCTTATCCACAGATCAGAACAGTGGATGCTTTCCTTATACACCCCTATAAATGGTCTCACCTGGAGGGAACATCTCTTGGGGTGAAAGTGTTCTTCGGTTTTCATGCCTGATCCTTTGCTTAGACAGTCAACAAAGGTCCCAGTTGTGTTGGGGACATTTATGATGTGGACAGTATTACCCAGGGACCCAGCTGAAGACTATTGCATTATTAAGTTCAAATAGGCTGCTGAACTGCCATCAGATAACTTTTTTTTGCTACAGAGATGAACTGTGTTCAAAACAGTGACCTGTGAGGAAAGCCTCCACACCCCCTTAACAAGCAGATATGTACTATAAAGGAAATAACTTGGATTAGAACTGGAAGCCTGATGCTGCTTCCATTGCAGTCAGTGGCAAAACTCTCAGTGATTTCAAGGTTTCAAAGCCAAGTCATTTATGACCCAGTGTTTTTACATAAAAATGGTCTCCTAGCAATTGGCTTTGTTTCAGATGGTTTGAAAATTACAATCTATAACATGTTTCATGGGCTACTGCTACCGGTCGAAATGTTTATGATATAATTTAGCATAGTAGCAGGATATTTCCAAGAAACTACGTAAGAACTTAAAGTAGTTTGTATTGTTTCCCAGACTAATCATTGGTCTGTGTTTATACAGTAGTAATGAATCCACATTTTGAGGCATATCTTGCTAAATCAGTTTACTCTATTGACTGGCTCGGCTTATCAAATTAGCTGCAAGGGGATAGTACCGGAGAGTCTCACTGTGCAAAACCTTTGGATTCCTGCCTCAGGGAGGAAGCAAGTTGTGCTCCTGTATTTATCACATTTAATTACCTTTTCAGAGGGAAATCACATGTAACATCTATCCCCAGTAAAACTGGCTTAATAAAGAAAGGGAAGGACGTGCGTTAGTCAGAACAGGGAGAGAGAGCTCAGTGGTTTGAGCATTGGCCTGCTAAACCCAGCATTATGAGTTCAATCCTTGAGGGGGCCATTTAGGGATATGGGGCAAAAATCTGTTGGATGATTTAATTGGGCATTGGTCCTGCTTTAAGAAGGGAGTTGGACTAGATGACCTCCTGAGGTCCCTTCCAACCCTGATATTATATGATTTCTATGATCAGGGCAATCAGTAATATTTAAAGCCATGCCATTGTTATGGGATGACATTTATATAATACAGTTCTCTTGTGACGTAGTACGTTGGTCCCAGGATATTAAAGAGACAAGCTGGGTGAGGTAATAATCTTTTATTGGACCAACTTTTGTTGGTGAGAGATACAAGCTTTCTTCTTCAGGTTTGGGAAATGTACTCAGAATTAAATCCATGGAAGATGCAACTACTTGATGAATAAGTGAAAAATCAAATATTCCTCTTTGTGCAACTGTGGTGTGAACATCCAAACCACGGAACAAATCATAATGCAGTCCACCATAGATTCAAAGGTGAAATGGATGATATCCACAACGTCACAGAGGAGACCTTGAAAATGGTTTATGGACCTATAACCACATCTATAGAATGTTGCTCTGCAGACATCAGACACAAGAGAGCTAAATACGATGCGGAACAGATTGTTTAACATAAGTAATCACATATTTCAAGGGAACCATTCAAGGTGAAGTGGCCTACTAACTCTCCTGTCATAGGAGTGGTAAAAAAGCTGGAGGGGAGGTTAGTGGTTTACAGATTGTTGTAATAAGCCCAAATCAGTGTCTTTCCTCAGTCCATGATTTTTAGTGTCCAGCAAAGCTATGTATTTAATCTCCCAGGCTCATCTCCTGAAGGTGTTGTGCAGGTTTCCTTTGAGGATGAGGACCGATAGGTCAGATATAGAGTGACCATGTTGTGAAAAGTGATGTGATGTTTTTTGTCATTCATCATTTTTCTGTGTGTTCATTTGAGAATGGCGTGGTGGTCTCATTTTACGCACATAGTTTTTATTGGGGCACTTGGTGCACCGGATGAGATACACCACATGTTGTGATAGGCATGTGTAGGACCCATGGATCTTGAAAGGTATTGTGGGAGCTTCTTTTTGGACAGTCCTATAGCTGTCTTAATGAGACTAGAAGGCATGGCTGATGGATTCATTTACTGCCTGTAGTAGAAGTCAAATGCTTCATTTCATTGCATTATTTTAATCTACAGAGGCATCTGCTTCTGCGTCTCTTATTAATCCTGGGACATTTATCATATAGCAATCAGAAATTCCTTAAGTAATTCTGGATCCTTGAGATGTTTTGCAGTAGCTACATTTCATGGTGTTTTACCTGAAAGGCACAGTCCAGAGGAGAACATTTATCAAATTAAATTATTTGTCTAACTAGAGGCCTAAAATAGCTGATGAAATATTTTGACATGAGGAATAGCCAGTTATAGATTATGGGTCAGAACCTACAGTCTTCACTCAGGCAAACATCAATGGAAAGTTTGCCTGAGTCAGGATTGCTGTTATATTGGAGTGATCTGCTGTGAAATTCAAGCAACGAAGACCAGATGCTTTCATTACTCTATTATTATTATTCCTCTAAAGTATAAGACTGTTTCTTCTCTCTATCTTAAATGGAGATCTATGTGTGCAGCAAAACTACATTCAAAGGAAGATTTGAGTGTGACAGAAAATAATACAGAGCCGAGGATATTAAAATTAACCAGGGAGGGCTATCATTTATAAAGCTGAGTCTGGCAATTGTTTTGTCCATTTTCACTGATAATTTCAAAGGCAAAGACATTTTTCTCAATCCTTTTCGCTGCCAGATGGATGCAGGTTAAAAAATGTTAAAGCTTCTGGGAGTGCTTATTGCAATTATGACCTGAACTGAACTCACTCAGTCCTTGCCAGGTTGAGATTTTGCATCTTTTGTGCATGTCTGCTTTGGGAAGGTCAGAGTTTGGTGGATATGCACATAGAGATCATAGCAATTAGAGAGGGGAAATTTCTATCAATTTCTCTGCAAATATAGGATTGTTCCCTACTGTGATCCAGACTGTGGTACCCTTATTGGGCTGGAATTCACCTTTGTATAAAATGCAAGCACAAGGCTTGTCCAGCATTTCAGGCCCATCTAACCTTATTTTGAGGACTTAAGTGATACATAGGCTTAATATTAGTCCTCAGCATAAGGGTAAATTTCACCCATTGGTGAGAACTTTCTCACACAAATATTCTCGTTTGAAGTCAATGAGAACTGCTTGTGTAACCCATGCCTGCTTGGTGTCATGCTCTGTCCCCCTCCAGTGGCACCTAGCTCAGATAGAGATTGATGAGTCTGCTACAGCCTTGGCTAAGAATAACATAGCTTTTATAGATGTTCAATGGCATGCAGGAGGCGCTGGGGGGAGGGGTGGGGATAAAGGGGTGGAGTGAGGGTGGGGCCTGGGGTGGAGCGGGGGTGGGGCCTGGGTGGAGCGGGGGGATGAGGGGGTGTCGAGCATTCCCCAGGAACTTCGGAAGTCGGAGCCTCTAGTGAGTAAGGATTGCACAAACGGGGCTTGTATATTTTTATGATGCATCCACTCTAGTCTGATGAACCAGCTCCTCACCTGGTGTAAACCAGTGAAACTCCGTTGACTTCTATGAAGCTATGCCAAGTTATATCAGTCGATGAATTGACCATAGTGTATGTTATAAATGATACAGTATAATGATAAAAAAGCATGTCTGTATGGTGACAGGGGTTGTCTAATGTGGATTTAATTCAAGTATGACTGAGCCTGTGAAATAAAACTCTTCACAGACTAACAGTTTGTGTGTGGATTAGAATGTACAGAAAAGATATTTTGAATATACATTTGATTAAAAATTGCTACATGATTGCAGAACTCATGTCTCAAAATCATATTCTGTAGTTCCTTTGATTTCAATTTCAAATGGGTAAAAATAGATAAAAGCCACATAAAAATGTACCCACCCTCCAAAAGAAGTCAATAAAATAAGCAAAAATATTTTTGAATTCTAGAGCCCCATCCAAAGTCCATTCATAACAATGTTAGTTATTCCATTTACTTCAGTAGGCTGTGGATCAGGCCCTACAAATACAAGAAAGAAATTTAGGAACTTGTATCAAGATTTTCCAAAGTCACCAATGGTTGTAGGCACCCCAACTTTTGGTGCCCAACTTGAGGTACCGTAAAGAGGCCTGATTTTCAGATCATGCTCAGGAATTTCTGAAAGTCAGGCCCCTTCAGAATGCCTCATATTGGGCATCCAAAAATAGAGGTACCCAAAGTAGAGAGTCATTTTAAATAAATAAAAAAGAGAAATCTTGACCCAGGTATATTTTTATTTTTCATATTTTCATGGCCTAAATATAAACGATGGATTTTCCCCCCACTGTGATTAAAGACACACAATTTCTCTTTAGCTAAAAAATTTCAATCTGAAATTTTAGTCTGGAGAATGTTTCTTCTAAAATTATAAAACTCGAACTACAGCTGATATTTTATCTTGTACAAGTGCTGATAGAACTTTAACAGAAGCATGACAAAAGGTGATGCTTTTAATATCTCTCTACTTTTAATATGATTAAGAAACATATGGTTTCTTCAGCTGTTATTTGCTTACGTAAATATTTTAATAAGTTTTAGCAGACAAATTATGGGAAATAAATAGATTTGAGGTTTAAGTCAAGGCAAGATTGTCCTTGTATCAACTTTTGTTTGGAAAATCATAAGAGAAGACAATCAAATGGGAAGCTTAACAAGCTATTGTCAGTGATTTACCTATACTCAGTGCGGCTCAGTGTTGAACCTGTTTGATAGTGGGACAGGGTTGGTTATCTTTTCAATCAGTTTTGTCAGTAGAAGATTAAGGCATGATAAAATAGAGCAGAACACAAAAAATATTTTCTAACAGCAATAACCTAAGAGCAATTTTGGCCCCATTTGTCCTTAATATGACTCATCTCAGCCTCCTCAAATCTAGAGTTACTCCACAGGCTTTACTGGAGTTACTCTGTGTAGTGGCTTGATCCTAAGCTAACTGAAGTATCTGGAAAGACTCCTGTAGACTTGAATTAACTTTGGAGGAGGGCCTTCCCCCAGAGTGATGGAGTTCTGAATTTGATCCCCAGACTGGGAAGAGGAACAAGACTGAGGGGTGAAGGAATTAGATGCCCATCTGCCCAGCCCACCATCAGTTTTTCACTTTAGACCTCTCATCTGCCCAATCCCCCATGAGTTTTGCCCTCAACCCTCCCATCTGCCCAGCCCCCACCAGTTCTGCCCTCTATCGCCCTCATATGTATCTATGTGATAAACAAATATTTAATAATGGGCTCTTCAATCTAGCAGAGAAAGGTATAACGTGATCCAATGGTTGGAAGTTGAAGCTAGATACACTCAGACTGGAAATAAGGTGTACCTTTTTAATGGTGAGAGTAATTAACCATTGAAACAATTTACCAAGAGTCGTGGTGGATTCTCTATCACTGATCATTTTAAAATTAAGATTGGATTTTTTTCTAAAAGATATACACTCGATGGCCAGTGTTACACAGGAAGTCAGACTAGATAATAACAGTCATACTTCCTGGCTTGGAATCTACGAATCTCCAGAGCCCATGTGGTGACTGGAACAGACTGCAAATATTGTATGGTAGAGAAATACCATCAGGAACATTGTTTTGCCTTTTGGCAGAAAAGTTCACTTATTTCATTGTAAATAATTGTCAATCCAGTTTACCCAAGAGTAACTGGTATTTTTGATATATTTGTAGCTTTTTTATTGTTATTTAATTGTGCATGTTTACTGCTTTCATGGCAGTTGACATAGGCTAGCTGATGCCTGAACTTTTGTCTGAAAGATTATTAAAATTGTCGGTTGGAATCCTGTTGAGCAGGCTTATAGTAATGTATTTCCACCAGGTTTCCTTATTCTTTTGATCCCATTTATCCCTTTGTCAGCACAGAAATTCATTTAGCGTGGTTCCCTTTTATTAGTCACCTTTATCAACATTGAACTACTCAGTTTTCAGTATATCGTGCTATGCATCATCCAAATAAGTAATCACTTTCTTTCTTAGCCACGTTCACATATGCTCTGCAAGACATTAAATAATTTTCCAATGGAAATATTACAAACACATTGGGTGAGGATTGCCTCTTCCTATAGTTTGTATAGTGCCTCGCGCAATTGGGCCTCAATAGTATTAGCTCATATAACGATAGTGTTCCAAATAACTTTACTAATATGTTTTCTGTTAACTGACTCTAGAGCAATCTCCTTTAGTTCCAGTTTGCCCTTGATCCTGCATGGCCTTGCATGATGTGCAGCAGAGAGTACAAGGTTTGTTGCATTCTGGTGTAAGCATGATTGGCAGCTAAATGTGGGTGCCTGTGAGGTTAATTGCTAGGCAAAGTTCTCATCAATGAACAGCAGAAAAGCTCAAGTATCCTGCACCTGCTCCCTTTCTTGCAAAGGTGCAAGAAAAGAAAAGAGCGGAGAATGGATTTGTCTGAGGAGACACGGTCTTCAGTACAATCATCCACATACTAACGAGGTGCTTAGCTACATGTTTCCCTCTTAAACCTTAAGGCAGCGACTAGGCAAGAATAACTTGGCATCCACAGAACAGCACTCATGCTAATAAAGGACCAGGTTCCCCTGCATGCTTTGTCCTGATCATTATATTTTACCTTACACTTATACGTGCAATATTCTCACCTGTGCTGTGCATCAGTATTATTCACACACCACCATAAACCTTCACTGTACAAAAAATAAATATTCCCCCTACTCGTCTGCTGTGGCAGATTCAGGGAGTAGGGCAGAATGAAACCATGATGTCACCTTTCAGTGAAGTGGGATGAATTTGGCTCAGTGTCTTTTGTCCAGGCTGCTATTCATAAGGCATTTTTTCCCCTTCTTTCCAGTATGAAGTGATGCATCATGGGTTTTCTTCTATTACTGAGACAGTCCTGACAAACTGCAGTTGCAAATCAAGAAGACTTCCTTTAGCTATATCATAAAAGGCTGATATTTTGTACAGTGGCAACATCGTTCTATTTCATCACAATCTCTTGTAATAGGCATTCTCAAACAATGCTAAATTTGAAATACTCTCCTGTTATATAAAATAAAGACCAGGTTTTGAACACTTTCAAACAATACCACGGTACCTGTTTAGATTATTATTTTTTTTAAATCATGTAGATCAACCCATTTGTTGTACCTATACATTAGGTAATGATTATTAAACCAATATGAAATTCTCTTCTCTTAGGGGAGCTGAAAGAAATACCAGCCAGATAGGATACATTGCCTTAACCATTAAGCACTTATGGCAGTGTAAGGTAAGAATTTCTTATATTTTAAATTATTATTTAAAATTAATTATTTTGACCGTGGTCGACATGCAGTAGTGAAGAATTCTGACAGAGTTATGATATTGTTTAAACATATAGGCTAACATTGTGAAAGTCATGGAAAGGAATTAGATGTTCATTAATTTTCTATTCAAATTTCAGCTATAAAGCAATTTAAACTCACACATTGATTTGGTCAGGGTCTGATACACAAACATACAGAGCCACATTTTCATAATGCTGTTTTTTTTTTTTTTTGTTTGTTTTTTGCCAGAGCCAATTGCACCTGCAAAATTTGCATCTCACAGTTTTGAACAGTGTAAATGCTCTGATTTTGCATCTGCAATGTATTTACCAGGCACAAATTTCGGAGAAGCAAATTTCACATGCAAAAGTGGCCTTTTAAAAATACACCCCAAGCTATCAAGACTTCACAATCATTTGTTCAAGGCACTAGGATCCCAATTTTACATGCTCCAGTTTTCATTGTCTTCAGATGAGCCAAAAGAATACAGGCTGTCATATCTAAGCAGTTTCCACCGCCTTTATCAGGAATCTAATGCCAAGATTTTTACTTGCCTCTGTAAGTAAGCAAATCATTTTGCACCAAAGTTTTTAAAATGACCATTTATGCCCAGATCCTGATCCACTGCTTGATTTCAATGGCTATATTTGCTTAAGTAAATACAGCAAGATTTAGCATTTAAGGATAATTGGAATTATCTTTGAGAACTGCTTACAATTGAAGATGATTTTCTCATGAGAAAGGTTTAGAATTTTAGGGCTAAATCATGAGTGTGAATCTGGAGTAAGTCCATGTTGTTAGTCCAATGGCGTTACACCAGTTTAACACTGATGAAACTGAGATCAGACTCTGTCCTGTAGGGCTACACTGTAACGTCACCCTTTCATGGGGTGGTTTAGGCTCACTATACACCCAGCTAGCTGCTTTTGCTTTTGCTTTTATCCCCACAGCTGGACGTTCAATCTGGGCAAGGCTAGGCAGGGAAGAAAGAAAGGCGGAATTCTCACTCCTCTGCATGGCCAAGGAAGAGCTGTGACAATCTAGCCCTTAGCATTTAAGCCATAGATCAGTGCTGCATAAGCTAACTGAGCTTGGCACTATTGGAAGGAGCTTGCTGAACTGTGAAAGACACGGAAATGGTTATGATTATAGGAGTATTGAAATATTACAGGCAGACTGAGAGAGGCCCTTATTCAGTAGTACAAAGGTGGGGAGGATTAGCATGTACAGAGCCTCTTCCACTGAACACTTGCATAGCCCATTCAGTGGCATCTTGCACTTGGAGTCCCTGTGTTTGAGAGTGTGCAGGGCCTGCTCCTTTGGTGTGCCCTGGACGTAGAGAAGAGGTCTGGCCATATACTTTACCTCCACATAGGTCTGGCTGCAACTGGGGGGACAGGCTGTGCAGCCTTAAAGGTGAGTGTTAAAGGATGCTATAGCCTGCTGAGTGTGGGATGTTCAGAAGAGATTGTGCATCAGGCCCTTTGAGTTCCCCATGGGGCATTGCAGCTCTGCATCCCAGCCCCAAGCCCGTTGGCTTAAGTGCTGCCCTATTACACTGTGAATAGAGATGAGTGAGTCTCCGTTGTGGTTTGAGATCTGTTCAGAGAAGAATCCATACTACTTGAATCTGCAAAACACACTGGAATTTCGAATACTTGGTTGATCTCAGGTCGCATTTGCTCTTCTAATGACAGCTGGAGAGCAGCAGAGAAAGAAAGTGTTAGCATTACCTGCGTGTGCCAAAACCCTAAGGAAAATTTAGATGTAGTTTGGTTCTAGAAGTACAGGACAGTTCATAGGAGTCCCTGGTTTTCTGAGTACCTGTTCCCATATCCTTAATTTAACCATTTAAAAGGCTTGATGTTGGGTTAATTTTAAAAGAGAAAAAAGGGTGGAGCATATGTAAGTTAGCAACAAACTGTAGAATGGGGAGACTGTCATTTCCATTACTGTGAAACTATGGCTGACCCCAAAGTTTAAAGACAAATATTTTTAGATACTCCATAATATTGTAGTCCAGTTTTCATAACTATATTCTACCACTATAGATGAAGGCTAAGTATCTACCTTTTATTTCTGGTAAATAATAATCTCCTGATTTTTTCCAATCTAAATTGCCCCCCAGGGCACTAATAAAACAAGTCATGGCTCACAAAGTAAATTTCCTGTGCACTAATTGAAAATGGTTTCAAATTTATTAGAGTTTCCGTCATCACTCTGAGATCTGATGTGAGCCTGTGCCATAGTCACCATGACTCTTAAATATATACCTGGGCGATAAAAGAAAGATTAAAGAGCAGTTGTCGTACAATAGCTTTCAAAATAATAAAACAATAATGATGAGTGTTAAGTTAACTGAATGCTGCTTAAAAAGCTGAAGCGGCAATCCTCTGGAAAGATTTGAAATTGTACTGCCAAGCCCTTCCTAGATGTACCTAGACACTTACTGTAATAAATAGGCTCTTAAACTTTGCTTTAAATGCTCACGGTAGGTACCTTTGCTCTAAGAAGACTGGGAAGGCATGGAAGTGGGGAGAGCTATTTCTTTCCTGTGTTCCTGTTTGCCTTGGTAAGCCACAAGAGATTCAGTTCTCTGAGGATCCCTGGGGTGATGCCATATTCCCATGGCCTTCTAGTCCCCCCTCCAAAGCCCCAACACGAAGCAGTAGATCCCAAAGAAAGAAAGAGCCCTTGTTAAAGCTTGGAATTTCCATTTTATTCAGATCCAAACTTTGTGACTTGGGGCCTCTCTGTTACTGAGGTATATTCTTAGCCAGTCTATCCAGGGGGACTACATATTCATATCTGCTATTTTATCCAGCCACAATTTCACTATAGAAGACCCATGCTCATGGCAAAAATGGCAGAATGCCAGATGATCAGCAGTTATACTGTTATAGAGTCATTCCCAGATGTGCAAAAGGCCAGTTGTAATTATTGTATTATACTTGTGGGAATTGCGTCTCCTGCACACTGTAGCCCCCACAGGCTGGCGAGCCTATTAAAAAGCCAGTCACATCAGCAGCATAGCAGATACTTTGTTGTTGATACATATTCTGAGGTATTCAAATATTTGTGCGTGTACCCATGACACTTTTATAAGCCCACAAAGAACCTTTCCTCATCCTCCAGCTATTCAGATGATTAATAGGATTTTAAGATCTTTATTCTTAACTCATAACTGCTGTACTTCAGTAATGACCACCTCATTTCTTTTAAACTCTCTTAATATTATTATTTTTCGATCTAGCATTGTAACTCTGCAGTTGGTAGTAAAAATAAATAAATGGAGATATCCTATCTCCTAGAGCTGGAAGGGACCTTGAAAGGTCATTGAGTCCAGCCCCCTGCCTTCACTAGGAGGACCAAGTATTGATTTAGCCCCAGATCCCTAAGTAGCCCCCTTAAGCATTGAACTCACAACCCTGGGTTTAGTAGGCCAATGCTCAAACCACCAAGCTATCCCTCCCTGCCTTGTAAATCTGCATGTGGTGCTTACGGCCCTAAAACATTATATAAAATCAACAATACATATGCTTTGTAGAAAAAAACTGAGCCTATCTGGGATGGTGCCAGTCCAAAACCAATGAATGATGAATTGTGATATGATTACAGAGGCTATGTCTACACTTAAAATGCTACTACAGTGCACTTAATGTAATAAATAGGCTATCAAAATATGCTTTACATGCTATCGCTGGGGTTAATCTACCTCCGTCAAAGGTGGTAGCTAGGTCAATGGAAGAATCCTTCTGATGACCTACTGGTGTCTACACCAGGGGTTAGGTTGGCTTAACTATATCGCTCCGGGGTGTGGATTTTTCATACCCTTGAGCGACATAGCTAGGTCAACTTAACTTTTCCGTGTAAACCAGTCCACAGTCCTAACCAGCAAGGTGAATTTTGGTGAGAATGGAATCATTGCCATAATTTTTCAGCACTTTGAAACTACCTCTCTGCATTCTGTAAACCTTCAGACAATGTGCGGTTAGCCCTGGTCTACAGTGAAAAGTTATGTCAACCCAGCTCCCTCCCTCAAAGGTTTGAAAAATCCACATCCTTGAGAGAGAAAGTTAAGCCAACCCAACCCCTGGTGTAGACAGCACTGTCAATGGAAGAATTTGTCTGTCAACTTAACTACCGCCTCTCGTGGAGGTGGATTAACGAAGGTGATGAGAGAACCATTCCTGTTGCTGTAGTGATTGTCTCCATTGAAATGCTGCAGCTGTGCTGCCGTAGCATTTTAAGTGTAGACAGCCTTAATCTGGAAGTCCTTACTAAAGAAAATGTCTCATTGACTCCAATGGTAATGTCTTTCAATAGGAATGAGTAAAGGGACTGATTTTCATTTACACTAAGGCCACTTTACACTGCTCTGGTTAATGTAAATTACATCCACTTTCAGGGCCCAAGACCCAGATCAGTGTAGGGTGGCCATAGTGTAACTGAAAATTAGGTTTGTTGAATTGCACCCTCTAATAATAGTGATGCTTCAGTTGTTCAGGGGAGGAGTCATTCCATTCTTTACTGCTGCTTTTTAATTGTTTATTAAAACCTCAGCATTTTTCCTTTTGGGGCTAAGATTTCTCACTCTCTTAGTTGCAAGAAGATGTTTTGGAAGGCTCTGAGTTTGGTCAAAGAGGAAAGGGCCATTTCAGGTCATTTCCATCTACACATGTAGCTTCTTAGAGGCAGGAAAGCAGTATTTTTAAATGTATCAAATGCAGCAGTGAGGTCCATCTTGATTAGCATGGCCACATTTTCTTTGTTGGTGAGTAGGAAGAGTTTATCCACCATAGCATCAATTATTCTCTCAGTGCCATATCCTAGCCTGGAGCCAGACTGAGAAGGAACCAAATGCTGGCAACTGAAAAGTCTTTTTCCATTGAAATGTCAGCAACCCACTTTTCTGAGATCTCACTACTCCTGTTGCAAATTTACAATCTCTACTGCCCTCCCTCCAGTCCCTCTCCTGGCTACTATCAGAGGGGAATTACTTCATCTGGTTACAAGGTTGACAACATTTGAGAAATCAATTCCTGGACTTAGAAGAACAATTAAGGCTCAAAGTCTGCAAGCTGCCTAAATCCATAAAAAATGACAACAAGGACTAATTACATCGGTTAACCATATATATGTTTTTAATTACAATTGTCAATTTCTTCCCTCTCTCCACCACTTTTCTATGCACCATTTTGCCATTTGTTTTAATCTATGTTTTTCACGACCCTTCCTTTTCTGCGCCTTCAGTTTTAGTATAACAGCACTAATAGCACTGTGGAATTGCTGCTGATCCACAATCATAAAGAAAGGGATTTTGGTCAGTAGTTAAATGTTCCCCCACTTTCTAGAGGTATCAGTTCCCTTTTCTCACATGTTTCTGACCTCTCTGACTCCTCTCTTTCACCTTTTCTGCTTTTCCCAACTGTTCTTCAATGCTCTAGGTTCCTCTCTGTCTGTTTAGTTAATAGGTGGCAGGGGCAGAATTTTGTTTCTGAAGATGTTTTCCCCTTAACTCAGAGATATGGAAGGGGAGGGGATCGGTAATGGGATATAGAGCCTTTAACCTCGAGATCATCATCTCAAATACAGCCCAGGTCAGTCATGTCTGAAAGCAATTATATATTGTATATATATATATACTGTACAGCAAATGTGAAAAATCAGGACAGGAGTAATAGAAGCCTATATAAGAAAAAGACCCAAAAATTGGGACTGTCCCTATAAAATCAGGATATCTGGTCACCCTAACTGTATATGGTGAGCTATATGAAATGCATTGGTGGGCTCATCCCACATCCATCCACATCAGTGAGAAATATTTTTGGTGGTCCTAATGGGGAGTCTAAACTTGGAATGTACATGGGGACTGAACTATTTCACTTCTGAAGAGTGTTTCTTCAGATTGGAGTTGAAACACTCATTGGAGTGGGATGGGAAGATTCCAGTGACACTGACCACATTTTGGATAAACAAATGAATTTGGTCTCCAGGGCTCTTTCATAATGACTAAATTCAATTAGCTTTTTAAAATACTAAGTGGCTCATTGAAGGAGGACCCCTGCTTAGGTAGATAAAGAATGGAGGTTATCCCCCAAACATCATAGAATAATAGTCTAATGCCACTTCAAAGACTTGTAGTGCTTCAAAGCAATACTTAAGAAAATTAAAAATTGTTCTGAGGTCATTAAGTGCATTTCAGTTCCTCCGACACTTGCCATTTGTTTCAGTAGGGGTCCAAATGTTATGGAATCTGAGTTGGATACTGAATCTGGTTAAGGAGCTCTTAAGAAAACAAACTACACCTTATCATATTTCCTTAACGTTCTCATGAAACATTTTACACCAAGACCGCCCACCCCAAAGCCCCACATATTCAGCATGCAATGAAAGTCTCCGAGCAGCATTAACATATAAAAAATGATGCAACAGAGCCTGGGAAATCAATCTGGATAAAATAAAATAAGAAAGGACTCAGGCTTGTGTGCAAATCTCCAGCTGAACTCTTTACAATGAGGTTCAGAAGTTCACTTAAGTTTATTTCCCTATTATGTTTAATTCTTATCTCTGTACTTCCTGGTTATGGTTGGGACCTGGGACAGAAGTGCCAAAAGCCTGTGAGGAAAGGCTGTTTCTTTGGTATTTTTAGCTCAGCCAGAAGCAAGGACATCTCAATCAATCTGTTTGAAGTGTATGGATAATTCCAATTCACTTCAAGAGAGAATCTCAGAGATGTCCCTCGACTATATTCCCTGGTGTGTACACAGATCAGTGTGTTGTACATGTCAAAACTTTAGGGAGGTGCTAGGATAGACACTTAAAACCACAATCCACAATGTTCCCTTGGTTTTTAAAAGTGACCAGTAGTGGCTGCAAAGATTCACAGTCAGAAACAAGAGACTGGTATTCAATGAAAGAGAGTGATTAGAAGAGGAGACTTAGAAGTAGGAAAACAAAACATGAGCCATCACTTGCTCAGTTGCATAGCTTTCCTTTGATCATATGCTCATCGCCTCTTCTTTTGGACCAGTGCAGGATCTGGTCAATAGATGCTTAGATCTTTTCTGTTAATATACATATTCCAAGATGAGTCTGGGTAGCTCTGAGTAAATTTTTTCACTGCTGCACTTTACTGAGTGGCTTCTTTCCTTTCCTTTCCTTTTCTTCATTTCATTTTATTTTCTTATCTTACTACTATTTCTCAGTTCGTCCTACATTATAAAACAATGAACTACTGGGATGTTTCTTTGGTGTTGTGAAAATGATTTATATGGAACTTAACTCTGCATTTCCATACTAATGTAAAAATAGATTATGTATAAACATTTCATCACACTCATGAACAAAAAAAAGTCCAAGATTCAAAAGCTGGATGCAGAATTGAGGAGGGATTAAAATGTAGGAGACTGGTTTGACTTAAGCAAAGACCCGTGCTCTGATTTTATCTGGGTCTGAGCTTCCTCAAAGTTAGGGTGTACCTGGATATCTGGGGTTTGAGTCTGTCCTCTTATTAATATATATAATGCAGTGATGTATGTTTAGAATGAAACATTCACTTTATAATCTTCATGATCTCTGGATAAAATATTTATAGCCAATTCACAACATGGACGTCCACATACACCTCTACCCCGATATAATGCGACCCGATATAACACAAATTTGGATATAACGCGGTTAAGCAGTGCTCCAGGGCAGGAGGAGGGAAGCTGCACAATCCGGTGGATCAAAGCAAGTTTGATATAACACAGTTTCACCTATAACACGGTAAGATTTTTTGGCTCCCAAGGACAGCATTATATCTGGGTAGAGGTGTATATAATAAATGTCATCTGAAAATGGTTAGTCAGGTGGCAAGTTGTGATCGCTGCTACTGATTAGCTATAAGAATTGTGCACACCGCTAGTTTCACCAGTCAGTTGTCTGATCTACCTGTTATGTCTTGTATTTCTGATTGCAAGCTCTTTGGGGGAAGGACTGCTATTTACTTTGTGCTTGTATAATGGCCAGCAAAAAGGGTCCCCAACCTGGTAGAGGCCTCTTAACAAAAGAACTAAATAAGTTCATGGAGGATGGGTGCATCAATGGTAATTAGCCAAGATGGACAGGAATGGTGTCCCTAGCCTTTGTTTGCCAGAAGCTGGGAATGGGTGACAGAATCACTCGATGACCTGTTCTGTTCATTCCCTCTGGGGCACCAGGCATTGGCCACTCTTGGAAGACAGGAGACTTGGCTAGATGGACCTTTGGTCTGACCCCGTATGGCCATTCTTATGTTCTCCGCATGCTAGTGCAATATAAATGATTAATTGTAATAAACAACACATATATATTTTGGTCTTTTTAACTGAGCTTTCAGCAAGACACAAGGTAGATTTCCTATTATCCTTCCTACCTTTCAAATAGATACAGACAATTAAGCAGCATTAGCTTTTTTATCAACCTTATCTTCCCCATTGTAGAGGAATGGAAGGTTATTAAGGACATCATGAGGGATTTAAAAGAAAAAAAGAAAGCTAGAGGAACGAAAAAGGAAATAAAGATCGATTTCTCTTCCCCTATTGAGTGCTAGCAGTTAGGTAAACTGATTTGCAGTGAGGTCATCAGTCACAATTGGATGATAATTCGAAAATGGATTAGATTAGAAGTAGCAATTTCTGCTCCCTGGGTTTCAGCAGAAAATGGTTTAATTCTGTAACAGATCTCATAAACTAGTGGAGATCAATGCCCACCTAATGTGCCATTACACACTGGGCACACTTCAGTGACTACAAGCACAGCTGCGACTTGGGTTTTTACCACCTATATTTCCTCTGCTCTTTATTTGCTTTCCACAGGTGCTTTCACTTGATTATTTTTCCCCAGGGAATAAACAGTTTAAGAGAATTCTTTTCACTTTTTCCATAAGCAGCAGTAAGAGAGAGGTGTTAGAAACATACTCTAGAGTGGGGAAAGGGTCAGAACATCTCTCTGCTTATACTAGTATTCAGTAATGTTAGTGGACTACTAAATCTGGGCAAGAAACAGTTTTCCTATGTTGAGAACTTTGAGATTTCAAAAGATTTTCCTGTTCTGAAGTAGGATAAAACATCAACATATAAAAAAAATGTTTAAAAATTGATTCATCAAAATTTTTTACTTTGATATTTTAAATGTTTCATTTCAACTCTGATATTTTATTTTTTGACATTTTTACTATACATTAATTTACATTTCTTAATGAAAAGTTGTTTTGAAACTTAAAAAAGGAACTTTTATTATTGAAAATGTCAAAAGGGATGTTTTGACCATTCCAAAACTTTTTTTTCAAAATGGGAAATTCATATAAACTTACCCTTTCGTATAAACAGTGTTGGTTTCAAGGAAACGGCATTTTCTGTCAGAAAAATGAACAATTTAATAGCCTATTCTGGTGTAAATCTGGAGAAAATATATGTAAATAGTGGGGGAAATTATTCACAAAAGGCTAGATTGCACGATCCCTATTCGCACGGATGAGCATCTAAATAAATAGTACCTATGAAGTCAATGAGCAAAAATTACAGCTGAATGAATAGTGTTAGTAATAGCATAACAAAAAAAATTCATCCACACTAAGCCTTTTTATTTGTTTTCCAAATTGTTTCCAATTTCTACTAATGTATTATTAAGTATTGTCTGAATAGTTTGGACAAATAATTTTCAAGTGATGTGTTCTCCACTGCTGCTATTGGTAGTCTGAGACTGGTGTATTTCCTACCCCTTATCTAGATAGATGACTGAAATTTTTCTACATTATGGCAAATATTGCACTTCCATACAAAGTGACGCCGCTTTTGGGACTCAGTACTATTTTTCTGAACACTCATGGTTGCATGAATGTTTGCAAATAATGAAAAATACAACCTTAGACATTAACAATGAATCACATTCAGGTCACTTATCCATAAATATATTCATTTAATAATGCTAAAATATATAACTAGATTAGTGACTCATCTATTTATATATTTTAGCATAATTCAAACAGCTGTAGTAAATGTCATGAGGTAAGATGTTCAAGAGCAACTAAGACCCATTTTCATAAGTGACTGAAGCACTTAAGTGACATATGCTCCTAACCCCCTAAAGGTATTTAGGTGCCTAAAGATGTAGGTAGGTGTCTAGTGGGGTTTTTAAAAGCTCCAAGGTTTTTAGACCCTTTTGAAAATCCCACTAGATGCTTATATATATTTTTAGGCAATCTAAATACCTTTAAAAATCTGGCCCTAAGTGATTAAGTCACTTCTGAAAATGAAATGTAGGCTCCCAAGTAACTTAGGCACTTAGCTATAATCTATCTGGGTGCAAACAGTGAACAGAAAGAACTAATAGCTCTTTGGTGCAGAGGTTATGTCTTCTTTGTGTTTGCTCAGGGGCCAGCCCATTTTGGTAAGTTCATTATTTGCCATAATGTTAAAATTTTCAGTCATCTATCTAGGTACCACAATATAAATCATGAATAAAAAATAAATAATGTAGTCACTAAAATAAACTGTTCAAAGCAAATAATTCAAGTAGGTCTAAACTTAGCTGACCTCATTGCTTTAAATGGATTTGAATCTATTAACTCACTGATCATTTAAATTTTCAGAAAAAGTCATTCCACTTTTTTGTTTTACCCCGTTAAACTCAGTAACCTAGATAGTAAAACTCACTTGTTTTATGAGCTATCAGTGTAATTCTGCATTATTTTGAAGCTTCAAATAAAAGTTGTTCTTCTGTAGCTCTGTTTAGTCATTGCTTGCTTAATAGGCAAGGACAGCATACGGGATATAAGATTCTGAAACCTAATAATATCCAATGCTTAGTTTTTGAAGTAAATATTAGCTGCTAACTAGGGCCTGGTCTACACTAGGCGTTTATGTCGAAGTTAGCGCCGTTACATCGAATTAACCCTGCACCCGTCCACACCGCGAAGGTATTTAGTTCGACATAGAGGTCTCTTTAATTCGACTTCTGTACTCCTCCCCGACGAGGGGAGTAGCGCTAAATTCGACATGGCCATGTCGAATTAGGCTAGGTGTGGATGGAAATCGACGTTAATAGCTCCGGGAGCTATCCCACAGTGCACCACTCTGTTGACGCTCTGGACAGCAGTACGAGCTCGGATGCTCTGACCAGCCACACAGGAAAAGCCCCGGGAAAATTTGAATTTGAATTCCTTTTCCTGTCTGGCCAGTTTGAATCTCATTTCCTGTCTGGACATCGTGGCGAGCTCAGCAGCACTGGCAACGATGCAGAGCTCTCCAGCACTGATGGCAGTGCAAGCTCAGAATAGAAAGAGGGCCCCAGCATGGACTGATCGGGAAGTCTTGGATCTCATCGCTGTGTGGGGCGATGAGTCCGTGCTTTCCGAGCTGCGATCCAAAAGACGGAATGCAAAGATCTATGAGAAGATCTCTAAAGACATGGCAGAGAGAGGATACAGCCGGGATGTAACGCAGTGCCGCGTGAAAATCAAGGAGCTGAGGCAAGGCTACCAGAAGACCAAAGAGGCAAACGGACGCTCCGGATCCCATCCCCAGACATCCCGTTTCTACGAGGCACTGCATTCCATCCTCGGTGCGGCCGCCACCACTACCCCACCACTGACTGTGGACTCTGAGGATGGGATAGTGTCCACGGCCGGATCCTCGGACATGTTAGCGGACGGGGAAGATGAGGAAGGAGATGAGGAGGACGAGGCAGTCGACAGCGCTCACAACGCTGATTTCCCCGACAGCCAGGATCTCTTCATCACCCTTACAGAGATCCCCTACCAACCCTCCCCAGCCGTTACCCCGGACACAGAATCTGGTGAAGGATCATCCAGTAAGTGTTGTAAACATCTAAACATTTATTTGTAACAGAACATGATTATTAACAATGTAAAAAATGGGTTTCTCATGATTACTTTGAATAACTTAACGGTTCAGTCATGGGCAGTGCAAGTATTTCAAAAAAATCTAGCAATGTCCGGTTTTGCATGATTGTCCTGCCCAAGCCGCTCTACTGTGTAGTCCCTGCTACTGCAGCTACAGTAAGATGCGGTCTATATGTCCGGGGATGGAGCAGAAATCCTCCTGGGACATCTCAAGGAAGCTCTCCTGCAGGTAATTTGAAATCCGCTGCATTAGGTTCTTGGGGAGAGCGGCCTTATTGGGTCCTCCGTAGTAGGACACGTTGCCGCGCCACGAGACTAGCAAGTACTCCGGAATCATTGCTTGGCACAGCATGGCGGCATACGGCCCTGGTCTTTGGAGGCTTTCCCGGAGCATTCTCTGTCTGTCGCTCTCAGAGATCCTCATGAGGGTGATGTCGCTCATGAAGACCTGCTTTGAATGAGGTAGGGGAATGTTATTAGTGTTGGCTGGTTTGCAGCCACGCGGTGGAGGCGGGAAAGGGTCAGCCGAAAGGGATCGTTCCCGGGGACAGCCGCGAGGGTGTGGGACAGGAGCAAACTTCCTGCTTGCCGGATTGCTGGCAGCAGGGACCGACATTGATTTCAATGTGAAATGAGGCCATTGCTAATATTAAAGTTTTAAGCTGCCACGAATCTACGGCTTACCATGTCTGCCTGCAACAGAAATTCCGTTGTCCTGACAGGGTTCTCAAAAGTGCTCTGCAAAACCACAGACAGTGAATGCGAAGGCCGAGAATTCGACCTTGTGCTGAGTGCGCATGTGATAGGTGCTGTGCATGGTCCTGTTCACAGAGAAAGACTATGTTCTTTGTTCACAACTACATTTATCTTTCTGAGGAATTCACTCCCTTTTTCCCATTCCCACAGCCCCATCTGCGACTGTCTCACAACCTAGCCTGTCATCACACTCCCAGAGGCTAGGGAGGATTAGGCATAAGAAGAAGAGGACACGGGAGGACATGTTCTCCGAGCTTATAGCCTGCTCCAGAGCACAGGCAGCACAGCAGACCCAGTGGCGGGAGAACTTGTCCCAAATGCACCAAGCCAACATGGATCGGGAGGAGAGGTGGCGTCAGGAAGACCAGCAGGCGACTCAAACCCTGCTTGGACTACTGAGGGAGCAAACGGACACGCTCCGGCGCCTTGTGGATGTTCTGCAGGAACGGAGGCAGGAGGACAGAGCCCCGCTGCAGTCCATCTCTAACCGCCCTCCCCCGCCACCAAGTCCCATACTCCCTTCACCCAAAGTGCACAGAAGGAGAGGCGGCAGAGTCCCTGCTAACTCTCACTGCACCCCTGCAGAGAGCTCGAGCAGCAGAAGGCTCTCAGTCCCCAAAGTTTGACAAGTTCTTTCCTTCCCGCCTGACACAAGCCCCCGTCCAAGTTTCACTTCCCAGTCCCCTGTGTAGTTGTTAATAAAAAATATGTTTCTGTTAACTACTGTTTCCATCATGTTCTTTTGGAGGAGGGGGGGAAAGGGGGTTGGTAATTGGACAGGACAGTCACCTTTGGCAGGGTACATAGTCGGGGGCAGGCACAGCAGCAGGGCACATACATAGTGCAGTGATGCAGTGACTACTTACCCTGGTTAGTCTGGGAGGTTCTTTTCATGTTATGTGGTGGGAGGTGGGTTGCTCTGTGACTTTGTGGCACGGGAGGGCAGTTAGAGATCTGAAGCGGCGGTCCTTAGGCAGGATCACAGAGCCACACAGCAGGGGATCTGTAAGCGTCCCCCCCGCCACAAAGTCACATAGTACCCCCATACACACAGTCCCTATCAGGAGGGGTGACAGGCTCCGTTGAAAGAACCATCCCACCGCACCGGAGCCTGTCAGTCCTTCAGTTTAGAAGCTGCATTCGCGCGACTACACTACACCCGCTCCGCACCACAGTCTGCGTCCCAGTTTTAAAAAATTCCCGCGAAAACAGTATTACAGAAAACGGTGTGCTTTAACAAAGTAGAACTATTTTTATTTTGAAACGTGTGTTGGAAGTGGGGTGAAGGCTTCTCTGTACACAAAATTAGAAAGTCACAGGTTACCCTGCTCACTCAGGAACTTTGCTTTCAAAGCCTCCCGGATGCACAGCGCTTCCCGCTGGTCTCTTCTAATCGCCCGGCTGTCTGGCTGTGAGTAATCAGCAGCCAGGCTAATTTCCTCAACCTCCCACCCCGCCATAAAGGTCTCCCCCTTGCTCTCACAGAGATTGTGGAGCACACAGCAAGCTGCTATAACAATGGGGATATTGGTTTCGCTGAGATCACAGCGAGTCATCAAGCTTCTCCATCTCCCCTTGAGACGTCCAAAAGCACACTCCACCACCATTCTGCACTTGCTCAGCCGGTAGTTGAAGAGTTCTTTTTCAGTGTCCAGGGCACCTGTATAGGGCTTCATGAGCCAGGGCATTAGCGGGTAGGCTGGGTCCCCGAGGATGACTATAGGCATCTGCACATCCCCAACAGTTATTTTGTGGTCCGGGAAGTAAATACCTTGCTGCAGCCGTCTAAACAGACCAGAGTTCCTGAAAACACGAGCGTCATGAACCTTGCCCGGCCATCCCACGTAGATGTTGGTAAAACGTCCCCTGTGGTCCACCAGTGCTTGCAGCACCATGGAAAAGTAGCCCTTTCTGTTAATGTACTGGCTGGCCTGGTGGTCCGGTGCCAGGATAGGGATGTGAGTTCCATCTATGGCCCCACCGCAGTTTGGGAATCCCATCGCTGCGAAGCCATCTATGATCGCCTCCACGTTTCCCAGGGTCACTACCTTTGGCAGCAGTACATCAACGATTGCCTTGGCTACTTGCATCACAACAACCCCCACGGTAGATTTGCCCACCCCAAACTGGCTCGCGACTGACCGGTAGCTGTCAGGCGTTGCAAGCTTCCAGAGGGCTATGGCCACTCGCTTATGGACAGTCAGGGCTGGTCGCATCCGGGTGTCATTGCGCTTCAGGGCAGGGGACAGCAACTCACAAAGTTCAAGGAAAGTTCCCTTCCGCATGCGGAAGTTTCGCAGCCACTGTGATTCATCCCAGACCTGCAGCACTATGCGGTCCCACCACTCAGTGCTTGTTTCCCGTG
Source organism: Trachemys scripta elegans (assembly GCF_013100865.1). Lineage (NCBI taxonomy): Eukaryota > Metazoa > Chordata > Testudines > Emydidae > Trachemys > Trachemys scripta. The sequence continues at coordinate 17,793,268 of NC_048298.1, read as the reverse complement.
CCCAGAATCGCCGTTCCACGGCATCAACATGACCCATTGCCACCGTGATGTCCTCGGCGCTGGGTCCCCTGCTTTCTGAGAGGTCTGTGCTACTCTCACACTTCAGGCCATCACCGCGTTGACGTAGCCTCCTCGCCTGACTTTTCTGCATCTGCCTCAGGGCAACCTGTATGATAAGCTGCGAGGCGTTGAGAGCGGCCACAACTGCAGCGATGGTTGCAGCGGGCTCCATGCTCACAGTGCTGTGGCGTCCGCGCTGTCAATGACTTGAAAAGTGCGCGAAATGATTTCCCGCCGGCGCTTTCAGGGAGGGAGGGAGGGCGGGAGTGAGTGATGGATGGATGACGACAGTTACCCAAAAGCACCCTCGACACATTTTTTTACCCAGAAGGCATTGGTGGCTCGACCCAGAATTCCAATGGGCAGCGGGGACTGCGGGAACTGTGGGATAGCTGCCCACAGTGCACCGCTTCCAATGTCGACGCTTTCCCCGTTAGTGTGGACTCACAAAGTCGAATTACTGTCCTTAGTGTGGACACACACGTTCGACTTTGCAATATCGATTCCAAATATTCGATTTAAGTAAAATCGAACTACTCTCGTAGTGTAGACAAGGCCTAGCTCCAGAGTGAAATTTGCAAAGAGAATTGAAACACTGCTTGCAGCCCCTATTAAAATCTCTCTGTTTTAATTGAGAACATGACCTGGGGGTTCCAAAGCTCAACTTACAATGTTACATTGGTACAATCCTCTGCTTGATTTTGGCAGCAGGGTGCTGAGCTTGGCAACTGCAGAGCACTGCACCTGTTTTCAACACAGGAAGTTATGTTACTTAAACTGAATCTAATCTGCTAATGATTGTTATGATTGGAGTGCAAGGTCACTTCTAGATTGCAATCAAATGTCAACATCTGGTTAATAAACAAAATGACACTTTGTGATTATTGCATAGCAAATTAGAAGTGAGGTGAAATTTCCGGCCTTTCAGTTAGCAGAAAATCTGTGATGTCAGTGATGCCAGCTCCCATTTTCTGACCACAAAAAATGAAAGAGGCTGTTTAAAGGATTAGATGTAGGAAACTAAATTTTAGATTAAATGTATACATTCCAGCAAAATTCATCCCTGGCATAGCTCCATTGACTTAATTAGCATGACACCAAAGACGAAATTGTCCCACCATGTAAAACTAGTAACTACTTTTTAATTGCTTCATTTAAAAATGCATTGAGGTTCATCGGGTAAACTTGAATGGAGCAAATCTTGATTTCTCATGCAGTATTCAAGGAACAGATCTTTTCACGAGGAACTTATGGCTTAATTCAGGGCTGGCTCCAGCTTTTTTGCTGCCCCAAGCGGCAAAAAAGAAGGAAAAAAAGATAAAGCCGCGATCGGCGGCACTTTGGCAGCAGCTTTGCTGCGCCGCTTCATTCTTCAGCGGTAATTCGGTAGCCGGTCCTTCCCTCCAAGAGGGACTGAGGGACTTGCCGCCGAAGACCTGGACGTGCCGCCCCTTTCCATTGGCCGCCCCAAGCACCTGCTTCCTGCGCTGGTGCCTGGAGCCGACCCTGGCTTAATCCTGCAAGGTACTGAGGACTTGGCTATGATCCACCCAAGCACTTTAATATAGTGTGAGGAAATAAATACAACTAGCCATTCTTTAAGCAGCAACTAGAGAACTCCCTAACCAGTAAGGTTAGCTGTTTATTAAGCTCCCCTCTGCAATACTTCCTGGTCCACTCTGGTAACTGTGGAGGACCAGGAACTTTATAACAACTTCACAGTTAGCACATAAATAGTCCCATGGATTTCAATGTGACTAGTTACATACTTGAAGTTAAGCATTTTTCTCAAGCACTTTGCAGGATCAAGTCTTTGGCAGGATGAGGGTGGGACAGAATCCACCTGCCATGCAGCCAGACTGCAGTCTTTATTACAACCTCCGGTCACACACTATGTCCGTGGCCTTCTTCAGGCCCCTTTCCAGCCACAGATTTGGGGCTGCTTGTTCTGTGACTGACCAAGATTCATGAATCCTTTGACTCAAATGTATTGGATGGCACTATGGCACACGTTTCAGAATCCCACACTTGCAGCCTCTCAGTGGCTTGAACCTCTTGTGCAGCAGAAATGCAGATCCTCTACTTGTGTAAATTGGCATAGCCCCATTGAGGTGAATGGAGGTACCCTGATTCACACAAGCAGTAGCTTTACCATCAGGATCTGGCCTGTAATGTTTCCACTATATTTTGAGCCTTCTGCACTTGCCAGAGGGTGCGTGTATTCCCTATGACATATGATGAAAGTTCATGGGTAGGACTGAAGGAAATCAAGCCAGTCTGGGTGTTCCTTTTCTGAAAGTTCTAAAAGAATTATGTTTAAGTCACTTTGTAAATCAAATTTTGACACTTTTACTGTAATAAGTAGCACCTTACTCCATGAGTAGGCCCATTGAATGCAGAGGGACTACTTGTAGAGAAAGATGATATTCAGTGTGATGCAAGGGTTTCAGAATCCAGCTCTGTGTAAATGGGATAAGCCCTATGTAACTGAAGCAAATTAAGTGTCACCACTGGGAGTTATATATTTCTCCCACTTCCTGCACATCAGCCTAATGGTGTGACCACACTGTCCCACAGTTCAGACTATGGGGAGGTGAATGGAAAAACACACCAAAGTATTGTGCTCTAACTCCCCCATGTAGATGCTGCAGGCACAAACTTGAAGTTTTGTAGTATACAATGATTACTGTTCAAACAAGACTACATTAGTGAGAACTAGGGACCCTTCAGTTCACGCCCCCAGCATCCACATGGGGGAATAACCACTCAAAACACTTTGGTGCGCACTGCTATTCACAGGTCCAAAGTCCAATCTGCAAGGCAGTGTAGACATATCTTAACTTTTCGGTGTGGAGCTCAGTCTTTCAAGAAAGCATTAACATGGTCAGACCCAGAGCTATTGCGTTTGAAGGTGACTGGGAACAATTAATAAAACACCAAAGAGAGAATTCCACATGACTGCTTAGCATACAAATATTTCAATTTAATACAATTAATTATGCAAGCAAATAAATATTTTAACAGCACATACATTATTTTTTAAATTTAAATAGCTGGGCTAGAAGTGAATCTTTGTTATAACAAGTTGACATACAAAATTCACACACACTCCTTGACATACACATGCATATAAAAGTGCACCTACATATGTATACATTCTTCTTTAATTTTTTTACAGACCATTTCCAATGTACTGTGTTCCATAAAATATAGTTGGGTGGGACATAATGAATCCACCAATCTGGATTCCATCCCCCCCAATTAATTCTTCAATTGTCTAAGAAGAATTGGAATGAAAACTGCAATGTCTCTCTGTCCATATCTAAAAGCTTCAGTCAGCATCTGAAAAAAAGTCTAGGCCCTACTCCTTAAGTCCAGCTGAACTATGCTTTGTACTGGACTCAGGAATTGAGAGGCAAATATGTCTTTATATCATCATTGCACACTGCAGATTCCCTGAGCTGCTGGGGAATGAATAGCTCCCGGTATAATTAGAGCAATCTCCACACTGCGCTAATATCACCAGCAGGAAGTGGATCCCAAGAAGGTTCTACAGCAGACAGGGAATACTGGAGTGTTAGAGGTGCTTCAGTCACACCTCCACTCCAAAACTTCTACTCCTTCCCTCAGCCATGCCTTTGATATATCCTTTATTCTAGAGGATGGCACAGAGTCATCAGCCAGCCAGCAGGCTGTATTCACGTCATAGCGTTTGTCTATACTACAGGTTATGTCAATATAATTTATGTTGCTTAGGGGTGTGAATAAACCACCCCTCTGAGCGACGTATGTTATACGCACCTCAGCGCTGGTGTGGACAGCGCTATGTCAGTGGGAGAGCTTCTCCTGCTGATATAGCTACCGCCTCTTACAGAGGTGGTTTTATTATGCCGATGGGAGACCTACAGCGGTGCAGCTGCATCAGCCACTGTAGCACTTCTAGTGTAGACTAGCCCTCTTTGCTGCCACACTGACACACAGAAGCCCTACTGGGGGCCAGGATCAGGTTCCTAGTTATTGGCTACTTACTGGCTAATAGCCAGTAGGTCTCTGTTAATAGTGACTCACTGCCATTAGCTCCCTTCATGTGAGGTTGGAAATATTGCCTGTAGCCTAAATGGGATGAGACTTCAAGGCAGGAGTGGCGCCAGGGTTTTTGCCGCCCTAGGCGGCACCACTCCTCCTCAGAGAATTCGGCGGCGCAGGTCCTTCCGCTCCACGTCTTCGGAGCGATTCGGCGGCGGGTCCCGGAGCGAGTGAAGGACCCACTGCCGAAGCGCCCCGAAGACGCGGAGCGGAAGGACCCCGGCCGCCAAATTGCCAGCGAGGATGGCAAAATGCCACCCCCCCAAAATCCTGCTGCCCTAGGCAACTGCCTAGGTTCGCCTAGTGGAAGCACCGGCCCTGCATCAAGGCATTAAATTAACCATCCCACTGGATTTTCATAGGGTTTCCACTAATCTAGAGCACTATCTTTTCCCAATAGGCTCAACTCTGTATTAACTAAAGGATTTACAGATCCTCATCTCTCTGAGTTTTTCTTCCATTCATTTTCATACTAACTAAAGCAGAATCAGAATTTAAAGCTACTAGCTATTTTAATATTGCATAGATTCTAGAAGTGATGCACTATGGTAACCTCAACTTGTTTGTACAAGGGCTTTCCCACCCCCACCCCCACTTAACTTAATTTGACTAAAAAATGAACACTACAGTGTCTCTCTATCTGTATGTAAAAGCTTCAGTCAACAACTTGAAAAAAAATCTAGGCCCTAGTCCTCAGGTCCAGCTGAACTATGTTTAGCTTAGAACTCAGGGACTGGGGGACAAAAGTGTCTGTATACCATCTTTGCACAACCCACATCTTACCTGAGGCCAGGTATGACACCTAGCAGCCATACTGTAGTGGCTTCATTCTGCTGGCTTTGTCTGATGGGAACAGCAGCTAATTTCAAACCCTGATCTGTTGAGCTCCTGGACTGAAGAGGTGTGCGACACGTAAATCTGCTTCCTTTGTTGATGGCTTCCATGCCAGCTTCAGACTCCCCCTCCTGGCTGTTTCCTGGGCACTTGTGCTGTGTTTGCTGTGTGTTGTGTTGTGCTGTGCTTGCCCCCTGTCTTGCTTTCTGCAAATGGACATATATATGGATCATACAGATATTTACAATGCACCCAGCCCTTCTTCTCACGGCTATGCACACATACACACGCACTCTATGATCTATCTATAAATAGAGTTTGCTCTTTAAAGGATCCATGTAATTATATGTATAGAATTCAGTGAGATACAATATCTCATTACGCTGGTCCTTTAAAAAGTAAACTCAATTTTTAAAACAAGTGCTTTTAAATTCAGTACTGTAAGTTATTATATAGTTACAGGCCATATGTTAAATTATTTTAATTTCTTGCTTTTAAATTATTATTACCACAACAAACTTGCATTTTAACATTTAATTTAAAAGAAATGCAATATATATTTTCTTGCTCTATTTAATATACTGTAGGATATTACTTTCCTTTACCACACCCAGGTGTTATGAGGGTTATTTTTATTTTAAAGACTATAGTATGGCTACAGCAGTTTTGTATTCCCCAGAAAGGCCTGAATACATTTTATGAATCGTGAATACTTTGCATATTTTTTTCTTTAATGTATCTCCCAGGAACTGAAAACACCTGCTGTGTAAGCCTGTGCATTAGAAAAGCAGAGAGGTTATATATTGGAATCAGGCTTATGGATGAAAATAAAACTTGTTTAATAGGAATTCCACCTGGGAATGGCTGGTATAAGATCTGTTAAAAACAATGGGAAATTTTGTTTAGACTCACAGCCACTTTAAAAGAAAAAAAATAAACTAAAATGAAAATTTAACTCAAATTTGCACACCAAAAAAAAAAAAAAAAAAAGTCCCATAGGAAAATTGCAAATTTCCCTCTGCCAACAGTGCTTTGAGACCCACTGTTTTCCCTGTAGTTATCCACATGGTTTTGATTTTCCCCTGACTACAAAAAAACATAAACATTGGCAAATGCAGCTTGGAAAAAGTGGCGACCCCACCGTGTGAAGTAGCACTTGATGCTGTTTGCCTTGATAGACGCTCAGTTTAACTGTAAAGATAAGTTCATTTGGTTTTAATTTGAGGAAGTTTTACATTTCAATAAAACCAAAATGAAAATCCCCATGTTTGGATTAGTAAATTGCAACCGTTGAGCTTTACACGGGATTGAAATTTTGCCATTTGTTCATTGTGGCTTTGTCATTTGTTGTAATTTTGTCCCTGCTATTTAAAGAAATACAAAATCAATGGAGAAAGAATGGAGGGTGGATGAGAAGAAGAAAAATTGAAAAATTCTGTAATAAAATAAACAACTCATTGTAATTTTTCCTGTAATATTTGCACAATGGGAGATTCAAGTTTAAGGTCATATTCAGGGCCATAGGCTCCTAGCTTCATGAGAGGAGGTGACAGATTTAGTCTTAGAAATCTTTGGCCCCCTGGTATTGTGGCTGCAGTTGCTATTTGCCTAAGTTGTGGTGTTGGCGGTGAGAACAGATTTATGCGCATAAAGCTGCCATTCTGCAAGGGCTCTTGTAACACAAAATGCACTTCTCAAGTTGTACCTTGGTTTGAAAAGAGCTGAAAGAAAGAAGCAATTGACTACCAAGAGAATGGTACCAGATGCTGGCCTTTTGACATCAACCAGTGGGCCATGGCTGAGCACTTCCTCAGCATACCTTGCTTTCATTCACTACAACGCTTATAATGAAAAGCACCATAAAAAAACAGAGAGATTCATAGGCTGCATTTAAAAAGGGGTAATTAACTAAAACTCAGAGAAAAGATGGTGAAGCGTCCCATTAATAGTCTTCAGTTCCCAAGTAGACAGTTCACCAAATTTACAATACCATGCAAAACATGGTCTGCTTAAGATTCAGAAGGGCAACAGTGTTTTACCTGATCTCAGATTCTATACTGCACCATTTTCTTCTCTTATGCTCTCTCTTTTTAATTTTTTCTTCTTTCTATTTCCCTCTTATTCCAGAACCTGCTAAACTTCTTCAAAAAGGAGATAAACTTCGTATATGCAAATATGTATTATAATGAATAGGTACACTTTATAATTGCACTTCCAATAGATAGAATAATCAGTAACACACCTATTCCCTGCAGACTGTAGGTATAAGACCATCTTTTACATAAAGCACTGTACTAGGTCTCAGGAGATCTGGGTTCAGATCCTGGACCTGCTACAAACTTTCTGTGTTACCCTGGGCAGGTCAGTTAATCTCTCTGTGTTTCAGTTCCACATCTGTAAAATGCAGATAATAATTTCTCTCCCTCCCCCCATTGTAAGGTCTTTGGGACAGGGACTGTCTCTTACATCTTCAGACTTCTAGATAGGGTGATGTGAAAAGGTCCCTCATGAACACAGCAAGATACATTCAAAATCAACTCATATAGCTTGATTTAAATTTTAAACTTTGCCCTTTTATTGCACCTTTTAGCTAAAGTTTGTCAAGCAATTTACAAGCAATACTGAATTCAGTTTTGCAGTGTCCCTGGGTGGAATGGATATAGTTTTATTACTATTTTATAGCTGAAGAAAATAGGATTTCTGTGACAGAGACAGCAATAGACTCCACATCTGCTGAGCGGCAGGCTTCTGCTTTAACCACCAGGCTCTCTTTCCTCACTTACAAACCCTCTGCCAAAAATATTTAAAAACTAATATGGGGACACGGTGATATGTGGCATGTCAAATGACAGTTGCTGTTGCCCTTCTAATTCAAGCCTCAAGATGCACATTGCCAAAATATTGTAGTGCCAATATGCTAATATTGCTGATGTTGAAAGATATGAAAAGAATAATTTTCAGCTGGGACAAGGTGAGAGAGAGACAGCGAGGTTGTCATTTTGCTAACCTGGTAGAATTGCAGCTTACTGGGCTATGATCATTCTAGCTCTAGTTTTGGTGGTTGTACAATGTACTGGAAATAGGCAGAAGTACCCTAGGCACTGAACAACAGTTAAGACAGGCAAATTCTGCTTCTTGGACAAGTCCTTGCCACTGTCTGGCTACCAATTGACAGACACAAAGAACAACCTGTCACAATAATATATATATATTTTTTGCAAATAATTGGAGAAGCTTCTTTGTAGACTTGAGATTAGCTTAGAGAGGAAGATGCTTGAGGGTAGGAGTCAGGAGACCTGGGTTCTGTTCCTAGTGCTGCCACAGCTTTCCTGAGTCACTGAACCATAACCTCTCAGGGTTTGACTCTTCATTGCCTTGCAGGTTCTTTAACTCTTACCATCTGCACAAAGTGAGTGTTAAATCTTGCTCCACTCACATCCATTCAGAATGCTGCCCCAAAGAGCATATTCCTAGCCCCTTGCTTTGACCAGGTCACAGCTTTCTCTGAATCCCTCCCCTAGCTTCCTCTTCTCTGTCACATCCCCTTCTCTTTAAAGGCCGTTTACAGTCAATCCCCGCTCTATTTATCATCTTTCATTCACTATCAAGGAGTCATTGCTCTCCTCCTGTTGGCCTGGTTGCTAGCCTCCATCACCCATTTGTTACATTTTCAAACAGGCATCTTGGTGCTTTCTCCTATACTGCCCCTCGCAGTTGGGAGAAGCTCCCTATAAATGTCTGCAAGATTACCTCGTTATCCATCTTCAAATCCCTCCTCAAAACTCTCCTTTGACGTGAACCTACAAAAAACTTGAGAACGGTTAGGCCACTGGTGTGCAGAGACCACTCCCGAGTTCCAATATTGTCTCATTGTTCACTTGTGCTCCCCTGTCTGTCTATAGCCATCTGTTGCCGCTAGTCTTCTGGCTCCTTCTAAGCACCATGTACAATGGGGTCCTGGTCCATGACTAGGAATAATAATAGTAATGCTACCAAATCAAAATGGTGTCACTTTACATTCACTTTGCACAGGGGCAAATGACTATATAAAGTACTAGCAATGGAGAACCGGGCCCTCAGTTTCCTCATCATCAAATATGAAGTAACATCTGACCTTACTGAGGTTAAATTAATTTATGTTTGTAAAGTGCTTTGAGATCCTCAGGCTACAGAAATGCAACATTTCCCCAAAATTTGCCAAGATAAACAGTTAGGGTTACCTTGCTGTCTGGAGTGTTCTCATATATTTCCCCATACTAAAGTTGATTACTGCCAGCCCTGTTGCTATCTAACTGTAAATTCTTGATTTAGTTATCTGTGGTAATTGGCAAGTTATTGAGAGCCACTGCTGTATTAGTGCATAATGGCTTAACCTCTCTTGTCAGATGAAGAAACCAAAGATGTGCTGAAATGACAAAAGAACTTTCAAACTAAGCAACCTTTCACATTACAAAAAAAATTAAGAGAAGTTTCAGGAAAAGAGATTTCTCAAGGTGTCAGAGGTGTGTATCCTAGCTGGCAAGAAATAAAGGCTTAGCAAACTCCACAGCTCTAAGAATATAAGCCTTGGAAAATGCTATATTTCAAGACTAACAATGAATATGTCATACATTTTCACCTATGAAATGCTTGAATGCTTTTCACTATGCCCCAGAAATCAGTAGCGAGAAACACAGAACAGAACCTTATTGTTTGAAGAAAAATAGCTTGTACTGTAAAGACTGTATCTCAGCGTAATTACATAAACATATTTTACCATGTATATATAATATTACACTCTGTACTCAGAAGGATTCCAAAACACTTTACATATGAATAAGGACTACTTCACCCATCACTGAAATGCAGGCACCTCTGAGGTAGAAAATGGAAGCTGCTGAATGCTAGTATGTTCCACAAGAGTCTTCCAGGAGGGAACAAGAAGAGTAGCTTATCCAATTGGAACTTCATGGAGAATTTAGGTAAGCATAACATAATTACCCACGTTGGAATTTGGCCAGGATGCTAGGGTTAACACCCCTACTTATGTGAAAAGTGCCATGGGACCTCCACGGGCTACTAAGTGGTCAAGGCTGTGGTTTTAGGTTTCATCCATAATACAGGTGACTTCAGGACATTGCTAAATGTGTTGCATTGAGTGTGAGTTTCACTTGTTTAATGAGGCCAAAAATACTCTTTTTTTTTTACTTTTGCTGATATTTCTGACTATTTGTTGCTATTTGTGATAAAGGGAGTTAAAGAGGTTGAAGAGAGAAGGAGAGGAGAGGGAATGTTGTTATGCTTTGTGTACCCAATCCTGATCTCAATGAAACCATACGCCTCTTGGGGCACAATCTCCCAGTTGATAAATAAATGTGAGTTTTGCTGTTAATTTTATTGGGGGCAGGATTAGGCTTCTAATGAATAAATGTGAAGGAGGCATCTTGCATATGAACTCTGTGATTCTTTTTGCACAGAGTGTTGGAAGAAATTTAAGCTATTTTTTTCTGTACCTATTAGGTGTAGCCTTACTCATTTCTAAGGGCTTAGTCATGGCTTTTACTTGACTCCCGCTGTAGGGGCACATTGTTGCTATGCTGATCCTGGAGCACTGCCCGAGTCACAATCTCGCTCCCCGTTCCCCCACTGCTCCAGGGAGGGCATATGCTGCATCAGGTCTGCTCCCCAAGGCAGCAATATAGCTGCATGGCCAGGCATATTACAGGGGTGTGGAGCCAAGTCCCAACCTATCCCACACCTCTTCTCATGCGATTATTGCACCTTCTTATACCCAAATGCCGCTGTATAATCTGTGCCATGATTTGAATGAAAGCAACACTGACTACCATTCTTGTAGTCAGAATTTGAGTTGTGTGCAGTAGAAGGGGGCTTCCTTTCCTACACGCTCTCTTTAGTTCTGTCTCTTTGTTTCTAGATTGAGATACCATGCGGGTGGGGTACTTTTTTGTGTGTCTCTTAGGATTATTGGGCAAGATTTTCAACAATTACTTAGTGATTTGGGATGGCCTCTGTTTCTGGTCATTAGCTCAAAACATCCTTTTTGGGGTCCAATTCTCATAATGTTCTGACTGATTGTCTCTCTGAAAATCAGACCCCTTTGAGTCATCTTGAGCTGAGCATCCAAAAACATTCAGAAAAACTAGTCACTATTCACAATGTCAGCCATGGGGCTCTAATGATAGAATACCTTTGTGCCTCTGATACTTTTCATTTTAAACTGGGAGGGACAGGGGAGAAGTAAAGTATTTAATAAATCAGACAGAAAAAAAGGATCTCCCCAAATGCAACATTTAAAAAACAAAAAAGAGAAAGTGACAGTTAGATCAAATGAAACAGGGCTGACAAGCAGACTTCTTTAAGTCTTTATTAACTGAATAACCCAAACTGGCTGGTGTAGGTATTATCCTGGTACAAATGCAGACTATTAATGACTCTCTGGGACTGGACTCAGTATGGTCAGACCACGGGCATTCAGCAGAGTTGCTAAAACGTGAAGGAGGCAAATAAATATAGATATATGAGTGGAGATAGGAGAGTAGTGCAAAGAACCACTGTCGGGATTTACTGGGCCAGGAAAAAATGTGGGGATCAGCTCTGGTGCTGATAGGTGAGGGAGAGGAGGAGAGAGATTAGGCACTGTCAGCGTGTAGCTGAAGGCAGGATAACCTGCCCAGATCAGCATAGGCCCAGGAAAACACCCATGGTGCTTGTCCCCTCCTACACTGATCTGTTATGAATTGTGCTGCCCTGTCCAAACCAAACACATCGAATCAGATAGCAGTCTGGCATGGATATTGCAAAAGCCTCTGAAGCAGCCGTGTACAGCTGTGCATATCAGGCACACAGGTGTTTCTGCCTGTATTTTCTGTCTTGCCAACACTGTTTTTTATATGGGCAATTGAGATTGTTGGCAATCCCAGTCAGATGTTTCACAGCTATACAGAGTGTGGGTGTGTAGACCACCCAGTGAGAATAAATGAAATTATTCTTAGTCTCTCAATGACTTCCTGGTCATTCTCCTCCTTTGAGGAGAAAGTCAAATGGGGCAGGTGAATCATCTAGGAAATATTGCCAGATTAATCTGATTGTAATTTAGCCAAGAAAGCTCAGATGAGACGCCCAGCATCTGGTTGTCAGCAAAGTCCTGCTTTTTACCCAGCTCTTCAAAAGGCTTTGCTGAGGCACAAGAGGGTCAAGTGACTATCCCCAAGGTCACACAGTGAGTCAATGCCTCAATTCATATTCAAATCCAGCATCCGCTTGACTCTGCATCATTAGTTCTAACCACGAGACCCACCCTAAATTAATTGGTGAGGAATTCAACACTGGTTGCACTGTGTGGGTTCTTTTGTGCTAGTGACAATACCATGGCAGGCTTTTCATGCTGAATAGTGGAAAAGTCTGGTACACAACAATCCCTGTAGAAAAATCCAGTCCCTACAGGAGGAAAGTACTTTAGACACTTAAAAAACACAGACATACAAACAAAAATAAGAGACAATCTTGAGGCTGTTCATTGTCCTTTAAAGACAAGTTTTCTTTCCTAATAGCCCACAAGCTATTTTCTGCTGTGACCAAGGTCATCATAATATAAGAGAAAATCATCCTGTGATAGAGCACGTTCTTAGGTCTGCATTGCTTTCTTCTCTTTCCCTTCTAACTTAAACACTAGACTTCTCATCTCTGAAGGAGAGAGATCAGGCAGCAGAGATATTTCAACTCCTGTTTTGTTTTTTACTCAGTCATCATCTGAAAACTCAGAAAGCTGAGAACATGGGGCCGGTCCATAGCATAGCGAAGTCATTGAAAGTCTCTCTTCACCTCTGAGGTAGAAAGTGAACTGCTCACTTTCCAAATGTGTTTTCTAAATCTCCTTACAAGGCTATCCAGCTGTGGTGTTTCTTTCTGAGTTTGCCACTTGTCACCTAAACAGTGGTATCTACCTGAACAAATGAATGAAGACCAGCAGTGGAAAGAAGGGTGTAGTTTATATAAGAATAGTCTCTTGGGAACCTGGTGCTGGGGGAGGGGTAGGACCATGAATCCTGATCTAACCAAAGTAGCATATATAAATGCTGGGTTATTAATTTCTCAAATAAATGTTTTCACATTGCTTATATCACAGTTGGGAAAAAAGTGAAATAGCTTCGTTGGGAGTCCACCAGAAGTGGAAAGGTAATACGGTAGTTAGAGTGGTTTCTGAGGTCAGAGGAAGTCTTTAGATCAATCAAACCCTTGAATAACTAATTAAAAAGTGTCTGTCCATCCAGTCAAGGTTGCATGATATAGACCCACAGTTAGTACAGCAGGTCTACACTTAAAATGCTGCAGCAGCACAGTTGCACCAGTTCAGCTGCAGCGCTTCATCAAAGACTAAGGTTCCCAACCCTCCAGGATTGGCTTGCAGTCTCCAGGAATTAAAGATTCCTCTTTAATTAAAAATTACATCATGTGATTAAATCTCCAGGAATACATCGAACCAAAATTGGCAACCTTATCAAAGAGGCTAATTTGTGGACGAGAGAGCTTCTCCCAGTGGCGTAGTTAATCCACTTCCACAAGAGGCAGTAGCGATGTCAATTTATGTATTTAGCATGTGCATAGTCATCTAGCCAAGCAATGTCATCTTCAGTGGCGTGATGCAGTTCTTCTAGGCCACCACTGAACCTAGTCAGCAGGCATTCCTCGACGATGTGCATCATCATCTGTGTTGCGCTGCAGCTGCACGAAGAGCTGTCACAAAGGCCCCTGCAACACTGGTTGGCTGCACAGAGACCTTTCCCAGTCCGGAACCTGTTCAACAGGGACCATTGGCAACGGAGCAGGTCAAAACCAGGCGGGCAAATTGTGGGGTCGGTGATGAGGGACTGGTTGGGGATTATAACAGATATCCATTCCTCTCGCCCGAGTGTTTCTGCCCTAACATCCTGGCGTGGTGGATGAGACCATAATGGGCGACGTGATGGTAAACGTGCAGCTGGTGGTTTAAAAAGGTCATTGTGCAGTGGCAGGCTTGGGTTGGCGCGTACTTTCTCCAGTAACTTACCAGTAACAACCTCTAGTCTGATATGAGGAGGAGCCATACTGCTCAGAACTAGAAGCCAGGGGAGTGGAGTCAGACGCAGGGTGCCGGAGATAACTGTATATCCAATAGTCTGTAACTGCATATCCAATAGTTTGGTGTGTGACGATTAACTCCATACTGCTGTGTAGTACTCTGCCAGCGAATATGAGGTGGCAAGTGCTGACGTCTGCAGAGTTGGAGCATGAGCACCCCATGACGAACCTGCCAGTTTTCTAAGAAGATTGTTGCGCATCTTAACTTTAGCTGCTGTCTTCTTCAGGTGAGCATGATAACTCAGTGTGCAGTCTAAGGTCACACCTAGATAGACCGGTTCTACTTCATGCTTCACCTTCGGATCATTCAGATAAACATTCAGTTCTCGGGTTGCACTGGCGTGATGAAGATGAAACAAACTGGAGACTATTTTTATGATTCTTGGCTGGAGGCACCAAGTCTTACAGTAGTCAGCTAACTTTATCACGTCCCAGTTTAAGGTAGCATCAAGCTCGTGGAACGTCTGGGCCTGGGTACCGCAACAGATGTTGTCTGCGTAAATGAATTTTCGTGACTCCATTGTTGGCAGGTCATTGATGTAAAGGTTGAACAAGGTTGGAGAAAGCACAGAGTCATGGGATAACCCATTCCTCTGTTGTCTCCAAGCACTCATCTTCTCCCCCATATGGACTCTAAACTGCCTATTGTGGAGGAACAGGTCAACAACGCCTGTGACCCAAGGTATCAGGACTCGTGATACCTTCACGAGCAGGGCAGCATGCTATACTGTATCATATGACACTGTTAGATCAATGAAAACAGCACTTGATTTCAAGTTTATCTGGAAGCCATTTTCAACAAATGTAGTCAGCGTGAGTACTTAGTCACATGTGCTATGGCCTTAGCAAAAACTGGCTTGGTCAGGGCTCAAAATTCTCTCTGCGTCGGGTAATATGTGCTGTAGGACCAAGCGCTCCAGTACCTTGAAGCATACCAACACTAATGATATGTCAATGGGAGAAACCCTCCTGTCATCATAGCACTGTCTACACTGTGGCTTAGGTCGGTATTACTGCATCACTTGGGGCTGTGTATTTTTCACACCCCTGAGCATCGTATTTATACTCATGTAAGTTTATAGTGTAGACCTGGCCATGGTCAGTATCCCACAGAGTGTTTGCTCTTTTTGTATAAAAGGAAGGTCATTCCTTCTGAATCCATCTGTGGGGATATTATGCTGTCATGAATATACTCAGTTCTTGTCTTGGAAGTAGCCTCTTTCCATCCTGTGTTTGGTAGGTGAAGGAGACAGAGCTTTCTTTGGGGCTGGTCCCTGGCTGTTGAGAAATCCCACAGGAACTAAGGACTGTTGTAAACTTCACCACCTTCTACTCCACTACACAGAGCAACGTGTCTATTTAAACAGCAACAACAATAATAATGCCCACCAAATCTTACCAAAATAAAACCCTACAATGGACACACACTTCTCTCCCTGGGGAAAGAATGAGAGAGAATACAAACCACATGTGACTGTTGTTAGTCATATTGCTTAAGGCTCTATTGGAAGGCTCACATACTACGGTGATGAGAGCAGTAGGAGAACCTGAATAGAATAGAATAAAATAGAATAGAAAACTAAACTTTCCTAACCTGCTTTAACCCATATATGATTATTATGACCTGGCATATTTCTTAATTTGTTTCTTACACTTTACATTTGTTCACACTGCATAGAACCTAAAACTAATTATTTCCTCTATTGTATTGTATAGTACTATATGGTGGTGGTGACTAGTTTCAAAGGCATAAAAATTACAAGTATTGTACCCAAACAATGTTTTCTTGTATCATTAATTTGTACATTCCTAGGAAATCAGATTTTCCCCTCTTTTTAAGGTAAGGTGACCAGACAGCAAGTGTGAAAAATCCGTAGAAGGGCCCCGAATATCAGGGCTGTCCCTATAAAATCGGGACATCTGATCACCCTCTTTTAAGGGCAATATTGTATTTTCAAACAACAACAACTTTCCATGCAAAATGTTACTGGTTGTTTTACAATGTCAGAGAGTGAAATGGTCCACTTCCATCTAATTGGTGGCATTTATCCCAGAAATGAAATTCACATTGATACCGTTTATGAAAAATGTGGGAATACGTCACAGATTATATTCTCTTTAAACATGTTTTCAAGTAGAATTGTACAGCCGTTACAGGCATTTCAATAGCTCGTGTTGAAAAATAATAATTTCATGAGGGCAGGTTGATGGCATTGGCAAAAATTTTACACAAAAGAGTGGAAGGACTTAGTTTTCTGCTTATTTCACTAAGGAATTTATTTTATTGCATTTAAATTGTAAGTCATCTGTTTTAGATCTTCTAGGATACCAGTAGTATGTAACTTTGAGACATTGCTTGTAGGTTATCTACTCACTATTTTCTCATCTTCTGGGGGAAAATACACAGCTGTAAGCAAAGAGGAATATTGCATTGCACTCCCATCAATAATTATGCTAATTAAGGTTCTCCATATTGTATATGATTACTCATTGGCATTTCTAATTTGCCAACACTTTGGGATACATTTTGCAGTTCTAACTCAGGCAGAGTTTCCAGGGAATTCCAGTCTTTTAATGAGCTTTCTTTTGGAACAGATTGTGGCCTGTGTTATGAAGACAGTCTGACTAGATTGTCATAATGGTTCTTTCTAGCTTTAAGAAATTCTACAATATATGAATGAGTTGGTTACTGGGAACTTCACCCCGCCAGGACTGTAGAGAAGTGGTGTCCTGAAAGCAGCTCTTAACAACTATAACTAGGTTAAAAGAAATTACAACTCTAACTAACCCAAAACACCACATGTGAAAAATGGACTTCTATTTGTCCTGCACTGCATATTACTTAAGTGTCAGAGGAGTCCCAGGCTACGTCTACACTACCCGCCTGAATCAGCGAGTAGAAATCGATCTCTCGAGGATCGAATTATCGCGTCTCATCAGGACGCGACATTCGATCCCCGAATCGGCGCTTGTACTCCACCAGGGCAGGTAGGAGTAAGTGCCGTCGACGGGGGAGCCACGGAGGTCGATTTGCCGCCATCCTCACAGCGGGGTAAGTCGGCTCCGATACGTCGAATTCAGCTACACTATTCACGTAGCTGAATTTGCATATCTTAAATCGACCCCACCCCACCGCCTGTAGTGAGGACGTAGCCCAAGTGTCTATATAAAGACTTGTCTCTCGTGGTCACACTTACCCAACGTACTACTGTATTGCCTTAAAACATGAATCTAGTTAATGTGGTACAACAAAGGTTATTGTTGTTTTGTTTTTTAGGTTTTTTTTCCTCCCATTGCTTTTAACAACAACGTGTAGTTTGAGATCCATGAGTACCTGAAAGTAACTTCTGCATCCTATTCACAAAGTTGTTAAATAATTATATTCAACAGTAGAATATTTGGCTTCTCACCGTACAATGCATAAATCTTGTGCTGAATTGCTGCTTCACTGTTTCTCTTTCCCTTGAACTCTTGCACGGAGGAAAAGAATTTCTTAAGAGTTCAATAGGAATGTCCCATTACTGAGCATCAATCATCCAATGCCCATTGTGCATGGAAAGTGAGGTGACTGTAATAAAATTGACACAACTAAGCAAGCATCATCTGACCTTTAGAAGCCAGCGCTTATGATCCGAAGACCCATACTTCCAAACCTTCAGAGTTAAGAGTTATCATCCCCCTGGAAAAAAAAGCCCTCAGTAAATGAAGTGCTACATATGAATGTGTGTGATAAAAGAGGTGGAATAAATTCCTCTGTGACCCTTAGTTGAGGAGTGTTGACAGAATAGAGGTAGAGACTGAATTTTGAAAGGAAGGACAAAGGAATGTATCTTTTGGTCTTCTAGATGGAAGCAGCTGCTTCCCTTATCTTGGGTCAGTATTAAAATAGTTGTTCCTTCCACATCAGCCAAGTCACAACACAACATGCAATACTGCATTTGAGATGCTGCAAAGTAAAGGGGAATGGGTACAGTGAAAATGTTGTATCCACAATGCTGACACAATGAGAACATAAATCTTCAATGAGTTTTGTCAACTTGTTTGCTTTTGTCTACACTCTATTTTCCAAATAACATGTGCTGTCATTACCATGTTAGTCTTCCTGAGCTTGTCCAGTCCGTCAAAGATCTCCTGGGCTGGCCTACAAGAGAGGATGCTGCTATGAGCTCTGACTCAGCATCAGCATGAAGTTGTTGGATTAATGACTTTATAAAGTCTCCCCCACTCATTCGCTCCATATTATGTTCTGTTTATTTTAAGATGAGCCATCACACACACAGAGCTGATGTATCTGATTTGTGCAAATCAAAGAGTTCTGTGTTTTAAATCCTGGTGGGAGGCTTCAAATCATCTCTTGCACGGATTAGTGTTTCAATTCAGGTACCACATACTTTTCCTAAAGTTGTGGCTGTCTAACATGTTCTATTTGCTTTTTACATGAGTATTCCTTCTAACACTATAAACATTACACTGGGTTATTCCAGTTCCTTCCTTAAGTTTTTGTTTAAGTTCATAATAAATACCAAAAGGAAATTACAGGAATGTTCAAATGCAATATTTCCAGAAATCTCTAGTCCCATTATGGAGGCCCTCGTTAGCTAATCCCCTGGGTAAAGATGTAAGCTTTTAAACAGGTAGCATGGTAAAGCAGCTTACAGTAGAGCTGAACTGCAGATGGGCTACTCACAGAAAAGTTACCATTTCAAAGAGCTCCAGCCGAGCCTTAAAAAAAAGGTCCAGCCTGTTTTTGATGTGTGTTTGACATTTATTACTTCCTTTAGGTTTTTCTGTTAGAAATACCTTGGTGATTTAAGAGGACTTGACTACTGCATTCAGGGGTTAAAAATGGATTTAGGCAGAAACTGATATTTCCTTGTTACTCTTTGATTCATGAAAGAGTGGAGACACCAAGGGGGAGAAGAACAATGCTTAAATCCTCCTTTTCAGCTATCCTCAGCTTGTGTCTGGGATCCCTGCCTCCTTGGAAATCCAAGGTAAAAAGGGGAAAAAAGAAGATATTTTATTCTTAAATTCAGTAAAGTTATCTACATACTTATATAGCTCCCATGACCGTGGTATAAGACCACGTGCCAATATTTAGTTTATTTATCTTGACTTCCTACCTTGTGAGATAGGGAAGTGCTAATATTCCTATTTTACAAATGGGGAACTGAGGCATAGAGATCCTAGGTGACTCAGAAGGTCACATAGCAAGGGTGGTAGAACATAGACTTGAACCCAGATCTTCCAAGTTCACTGGGCCAGCCTTCCTTTCTGAGTAGAGTTCTTATGCTCTCAAGTATAATCTTTCCTGTTTTTTTCAGAAAAGTACTGTCTGATGCCCTACATCACAGAGCATGTAAGCATGTCTGAGCATATTCAGGAAACCACTTACGCATGTGCTTAAGTCCCAATGCTTTCCTGAATTAGATATCGCCTTAGCTTGGCCTGCCTTGCTGATGTTTCAAACCAGGGAAAGTTTTCATTATAGGGTTCAGAATACTGTGCATTTATAGCTCACAAACAAATGTAGAAATAAAACAAAAAGAGGATGCTAACCATATGTCATCTCCCAATTTGTGACTTCAAGGGATATAGTTACAGGAGTTCTTTCAGCTTGGGAGCAAATGTACATTTTGCATTCCAGTGTAGGGTACAATAATGGCAACCCATCATTGTGTCTCTGGAGTACAGTATGTTGTGGCTTTAATCCAGCACAGTGCATTATGCTGAATGTCACTTTGTTATTATAGCAGTAAACTTGGGGTACTCTTGAAGGAGATGCTTTAATTTGCTAGGTATTTTTTGGGAAAAAATCCTTTTGTTTGGCTTTACAATGTTGATCAGATCAAGGAAAGGAATTCATGTTTGAAACAGGGCCGCCGGGGGTGGGAGGGGTGGTGAAATGAGGCAAATATAGCATTCTATAATATTGCAACTTTTTTTAATGGAAGGGGCCCCCAAAATTGCTTTGCCCCAGGCCCCCTGAATCCTCTGGGCGGCCCTGGTTTGAAAATAGCTTTTCAGTCAATATGGAAACTATGCAATGCAGACCTAAGATACTTTTGTGAAGAGGTGTTATTTAAATTAAGTTTCAATATAGAGATAGCCAGATTCTGTCTTCTTTACACCTGTGTGACCCCCTGAAGTCAGATGTAACCGTGGGCTGAACCTGGCTCATAGACAGACTTTGTTGCTTAATATATACTGTGCCACAAAAGGAATAATGAAATAAGACGTTTGCTGCATTACTTTCCTATTACAGTGGAATTCAGTCTCATTGATCACCAAGTGCAACTCTCTGGAGTAAGTCTAACTTTCCATAACTCCCTGCCCACCCCCACCCCCATTCCTCATGTGTGCTGTTGTCTACAACTGGCTTATAGTGATCAATGAGGATTTTGGTTGTAAACTTGGGCTGGAATTGGTTCCTTTGATGGTTTTCAAAGACAGGAAGAATTATGTACCTGTCTGAGTTCCACTTGACTGCAGGTAAAGAATGTTACAGCTTGTGGGAGTACTAATTCAAACCAATAATTGACCTGAGTTGCAGTGAAATGCTTATTAGAACTTGCTCTGTCCTGGAAAGATGGGAAGATTGTTTCCATGCATATGTCTGATCTGAAAGTTCTCCATTTCATGGATCCACAAGTAAAATTAAATCTGACAAAATAGTGCAAACAGGATGTGCACTTAGAAAAGGACACACAAAAGGTGTGCGACCCAGAGATGAGATTCACAACCCTGATCTGCAGGAGTTGGTTTGACATCTAGGACAAGGCCCCTACTGTAGGGTGTACCCGGTAGCTTAGTTTGTAACAGTGTGAGATTCACACAAACCTCTAAATGGCTGAGTCTCTCCTTTCTCATACCTTTTCTGTGAGCAGGTTGAGTTCCCATCGTGCTGGTGAACAAACAAAATATAAAGTCCAGGCTTGCCTCCTTCCTGAGGTTTGGTAACTCAAATAATAGAACATAAAACTCACTCTGAGTTTTCTCCTCAAGCTCGGCTTTTTCTAGGGTTTCCCTACAATGTTTTTTCATCTCTGCCCCAGCTCCCTCTGCCAGAGACACTTTTTGGGGGGATTTAATTAGGCTTCTACAATCTAACCTCAGTATCAGGACTCCAATATTGAACCCAGCCCACCAGCGGCATCCTTAGCTACTGCACCATGGCAATGCACTAAACCAGCATGCTGACCAATAGCCCTGGTGCTCAAGGCCTACAACCCCACAGCAACCATGCCCCTGATTGGATGGACAGGCAGCATTCTCACTGGGTACCTGGACTATATAAAGGCCCCAACAGGAAGAGGAAGCTGTCTGAGAAACAGACCAGTCCCTGCTGATTGTGCCTTTCCCCGACAGGGTGACTAGACATCCCGATATTATTGGGACCATCCTGATATTAGAGGATTTGTCTTATATAGGCAACTATTAGCTTCCCCCTTCAAACCCCCCCCCCCCCGCAAAAAAACAAAACAAAACCCTGTGACTCAGCCCTGTGGATTGGGTCTTCCAGCTACTGACCCCTACGAGAGCACCGACCGTTGCTCAGGTTGCCTAATATGGATTGACCTGCTGGCTACCCGACCACTCACATATCCTTGACTACTGCTCTGGATTGCCCTCTAGCCTGCCTCAGCCACCGGGCAATCAGAATGACTCATTAAAATACCTCTGCATCTCTGTGCAGAGCTCAACCAACTGACGCTGAAAATCCCTGAATCCCTGGATAGGGTCTTAGAATGTACCACCCTGTTACATTACGTAAAGCAGTGTGGAGCAGGCAGCAGTGGAAGGAGGAACATTGTTTGCCCCAGCAGATTCTCTTGATTGGATTAAGAGCCAGCAGGCAAATTTACCAGAATCCCAGATAACCAAATAGGGGAACAGGTCAAATGAATGTCGCCCAAAAAATGTTGAGGAGAGGGAGCTGCAGTCTCTATACCAGGGGTGGACAACCTGCAGCCCATGTGCCGCACGTGGCCCCTCAGGGTAATCTGCTGGCGGGCCACCAGGCAGTTTGTTTACATTTGCACAGCCACCCACAGCTCCCAGTGGCCACGGTTCGCCGTTCCCGGCCAATGGGAGCTGTGGGAAGTGGCGCGGGCCGTAGGTATGTGCTGTCCACTGTGCTGCCTGGATATGAATCATGTCCCGAGAAAAGAGAACTGGACCAAGGACGCCAGAAACATTTGAAGTGAACCCACTTAGATCAGTTTATGAAAAACATTTACACTAAAACGCTGGATTTGGGAGAGGCTGTACTTTAATAGCAATTTAAAGACATTTATTTTTCATCCAATATGCTAACTTGCTATACATTGCATCCATGAAAGGGTTATGTTTAGTACCATAAGGATCAAAGGAGTTATCAAGTGTCACCATGTTTTGAAGACAGTTGACAGTTGCAACCAAATTACTATTTAAAATCTCACATCCTGGTTAATTTTCCAGGTATTCATTAGTAGAAAATTTTAGTTTCTTGTGCACCTCATGAGTGCTTCTTCTGGAATTCTGTCTTTTATGAACACCCACACTTTGGGGCATATTCATCCCTGATGTAACTCCATTGAGTACTATAGAGTTATACTAGAGATGAATTTGTCTAACCTCTGTACAATTACTGATTCAGATTTATGTGGAGAGAGATGGATACCTTGCACCCTGTAGGTCTTTCAGTTCTTCTTATGCCCACATGGCTTCCATCCAAAAACCTTGCAGAACTCTCTGGGAATTGCAATACTCACTTTTAAAAAATGTGTTTTTTATTATCAAGATAGCAGTAAATACCATAAAATACTATAACACACTGATTCTGCTGCTAAAAGAAGTAATAATAATCTATGAAAATCCTTATATCTGGGCTTATAAAAAGACTTAAAAAGTCATGAGCATCTGAGACAGCAGTCAATTTTTTTATGCATATTCTATTGCATATCTATCCACCATTTGTAGGAGACAGAGAAAACAGTCTATGCTGAAAATTGCTTCATTTATCTCCTATCCTAGGAGTCATTAAAGCAAGAGAGTAACATCCTCAGATTATGACATAGGAATATGTAGTTCATTAGCTTTTTGTAATACATTGCATTTTTGTTTATGAAAAATATATTTGTCCTGATATTTTGTCGTCTTCTCTGTTGAGAAGCCATGTTAAGATCTGGGAAGTCCCTCTAGGATCCCATTAATTTCCTGTATTGTATGGTTGGCTAAGCTGATATATACTCTGGGATAGGGTCACTGGTAAGTTTTCAGAGAAAAAAATTGGAGTTCTTTACTTGGTGTCTGAGTACTAGGGTACCCCCACCCCAATATATCTGTAATCAATGCCTGTATTTTAAAACTTTATTGAACAGGTGCATTTCCAGATTCAGACTTCAGTACTGAGCACCGGTTTGAAAAGCCTCCATTCAACCTTTAACCAATGGCAGTAGCATATTCACATCAGCGACATGTAATCTGTTAGTGTAAAACCGGCCAATTAAGAATCCTCATTGTGGCTTAACCTGCATCTATTTTTAAATTTGCCGTTGATATTAAGAACCTGCGTGTTCTGCTCCTTGAAATGCTCCACATGTGGTGATGCAGCGTTGAGTGTTCCAAAGGTTTAGAATTCTCAGAAGTCATCAGGGGAGCAGGTAATTCGCATGGAAAAACTCTAAATTCCAAAGGGTTAAAATCACCCAAATGTAAATCTGAATACAGCTAAGACATCTTGACCAGTGTAAATAGGCACAGACCCATTGATATCATTTACACAAGCAGAAGACCTGACCCCAAATTCATTGGATTAATGAACCGGCAAAATGCTGTCTTCGGTTTTTGAAACACTGAAGGTGGCATTTTGCCCCATGTTTGTCCACACAATGCTCTTCCTTACTGTGGCTTTGAACCCTACTGTGCCCTGAGGCAATCTCCTTCCACCTCCCAGTGGGTTAAGTCAGCCTTCACACATGCAGACAGAGAGAAGCAGGAGGAAGGGAGAGAGTGCTTATTATCAATCACAGAACACAAGCAGTTTGGAGGAGCCATCCGTCTTTCTCTCTCTTGAAGGTAAAGAGGTTTACAGCCCCAAAAGAGCTTATTATTATTGCTGGACTGAGCTCATCAAAGTCATTTGGCTTTGTCCTGTACAGTAGTCAGAGGGGTTAAAGTGAGGTTAAATTGCTTAAAGAAAATGGAAGTAATTACACAGTGGAATAGCACAGGGCTGTTTTTTTTACCCCTACGGACAAAACAATATAATAAAAAAGGATCCCTGGATCTTCGCGGTCATGAAATACATTTGTCCCTTTGATTAAGTAAGCTACAAACCTCATTTACCTATGCCTTGTAGGAAGTGTTGCTAGCTCAAACAAAATCAGTTCCTTTGCTAAGTGAAAATCCTCCTTGCTATGCTCAGCGCAGTGCCAATACAGTATCTGACCAATGCTATGTTGTCATTGCTTTGCAAGCCACTTCTTAGGACAGTTCTTACACTGTACCAGAGATGTGCCTCCAAAAGTTATGACTTAGCATTTTCTACTTTGTGACTTCACAGGGAAAGGCAGAGGTGCACGAGAGCATGTGGAAGTGCACTGGGAACAGGAGTGCAAAACTGACCCATTCCAAGATTAAGACAGCAAGGGTGGGGGATTTGTTCCCCTCTCCCATGCAAACTTGTATCATGGCTGAATTGTCAATCTTGGCCTTCCAGTGACCCATATCATGTGATGGGGGAGATCTGTCCTTGATTAGGCCTACTTTTTTGTTCCCTGAAAATGGAAGGTAGTAGCATAAACAGCTTTCACTTACAGTGTGAACAGTACCGCATTATGGATCTAAATGGAGTCTTTATTGAATTCCCTCCAGGGTCTTTGCTGTTAAGCAGAAAAACACATCAAAGAGCCCTTTAAAAATGGTATGTTTAAAGAAAGAATAAAAAGAAAGTTCTTTTAATTCTATAAACAAGAACTGACATGGTGTTTATTGAAACTTGTCTGTCTGAAAAAGCACTGGGGGCTTCTATAGATAACCCAACTGAAAAGTTGCATGTTTAATTTTATCATTAGCTAAAATTACTGCAGACCGACTCAAGCATAGCCTAAATGTGTATTACTGAGGTAGTTTTCTGTAATGCTGTGAGTTCTTGGAAAGTTTGTGGTGAAATAGTTCTTTGACCCTACAGCAAAACTCCAAACAAAAGGTGAATCTTTCAAAGAGTTCTCTTTATCCCTGTGAAGGGTGTTTGTCTTGTTCAAGCTTGTTACAAAGCATTAAGACAGAAACACAGGGGGATGGGTGGGAGGGGGAGCATTTTGCTTTTACAGTTGTAAAAGAAGTTGCAACGATGTGGAATATCTTCTGTTGGAAATAGAAAAGGCTTTCTATAGAGAAGTAATAACACTCCTCTGCAACTGAGCCAGAATATGCAAATGCAAAGAAGACTTAATGGAGTCACACTGGGCAAGAACTGGAGTTATATTGTGATAACTCAGGGCCTTAGTCCTCAAACCATTTCTGTAAATGGTAAAGACTATAGAATTAATCAGTAAAAAATATATTTCTTCTCACACAAGTGGCTGCAGATGTCAGATAATTAATTGCAGCATGAGCACAGAAAGACAGATTTTGATATGACCTACTGCCTTCTGGCTCTGGTGTCACTCCTTAGTGCAGGGAGAAGCCAGGTCTTGGTGTGTATTGTCATAGCAGGCTGTTAAAGGTGGCACTGTTACACAGAGTCTTCCAAGTTCTTTTGAACATGCAAGCAAATGTTCAATCTGGGGGAAGACATGCTCTGTTGTTGTTAGCTGTTATGCAAGGTTCTATGTAGAGGCAGTGATCCTTGGGGAGGGAGCTGAGTGAATAGGAGGAGAGTTTGCTCTCTGCCTTACTCTTTGTTTGGAGTCAATTTCGGAGGCAAAGTTGATCTCTGGGGACCAGACATTGCGGTGGGGCTGAGATTCTTGGAAGATGGGATTGCTTATGAGCTGTTTGACCGCCTCTGTTCCAGGATTGGTGTATAAGTTACATTTAGAACATACCCATAAGAACAAAAGAATGGCCATAAAGAATCAGACCACTGGTCCATTTAACCCAGTATCCTGTCTTCTGACAGTGGCCAGTGCCAGATGCTTCAGAAGGAGTGAACTGGGCAATTTATTGAGTGACCAATCCCCTGTCATCCAGTCCCAGCTTCTAGCAGTCAGAGGTTTAGGGACACCCAAAGCATGAGGTTGCATCCCTTACCATCTTGGCTAATAACCATTGATAGCTGTCTTCCATGATCTTATCTACGGTAATTCTTTTTTGAACCCGCTCATGCTTTTGGCCTTCATGACATCCGATGGCAATAAGTTCCACAAGTTGACTGTTCATTGTATGAAGAGGTACTTCTTTATGTTTGTTTTAAACCTATTCCCTATTAGTTTCATTGGGTGACCCCTGGTTCATTTATTATGTAAAGGGGTAAATAACACATTCACTCTCTATGCCTGTCAAGATTTTATAGATCTCTATCATATCTCCCCTTAGTCTTCTCTTTTCTAAGCTGAACAGTTCTGATCTTTTTAATTTCTCCTCATGGAAGCTGTTCATACCCCTAATCATTTCTGTTGCCCTTATCTGTACTTTTTCCAATTCTAGTATCTTTTTTGGGATAGGGTGACCTGAGTTGCATTCAGCATTCAAAGTTTGGGTGTACCATGGATTTATATAGTGGAATTATGCAATTTTCTCTCTTATGATCTATCTCTTTCCTAACGGGTCCTAACATTCATTTAGCTTTTTTGACTGCCACTGCACATTGAGCAGATGTTTTCAGAGAACGATACACAATGACTTCAAGATCTTTCTTGAGTGGTAACAGCTAATTTAGATCCCATCATTTTGTATGTATAGTTTGGATGATGTTTTCCATGTGCATTACTTTGCATTTATCAACCTTGAGTTTCATCTGCCATTTTCTTGCCCAGACACCCAGTTTTGTGAGATCCCTTTGCAACTCTTTGCAGTCTAGTTCAGACTTAACTATCTGAAGTAATTTTGTACCATCTGCAAACTTTGTCACCTCCCTGTGTACTCCTTTTTCCAGATTATTTATGAATATGTTAAACAGCAGTGGTCCCAGGACAGATCCTGGGAGGGCCCTGCTGTTCATCTCTCTCCACTGTGAAAATTGATAATTTATTCCTACCTTTTGTTTCCTATAATTTAACCAGTTACTGAACAAAGAGAGGACCTTCTCTCTTATCTCATGACTTCCTGCTTTGCTTAAGAGCCTTTGGTGAGGACTTTCTGAAAGTCCGAGTACACTATATCCACTGAATCACCCTTGTCCACATGCTTGTTGACCCCCTCAAAGAATTCTAACAAATTGCTGAGGTATGATTTCGCTTTACAAAAGCTGTGTTGACTGCTCCCCAACATATCATGTTCATCTATGTGTCTGATAATTCTGTTCTTACTATAATTTCAACCAATTTGCCTGGTACTGAAGTTAGGCTAGCCAGCCTGTAATTGCCAGGATCGCCTCTGGAGCCTTTTAAAAAAATCAGTGTTACATTAGCTATTCACCAGCCATCTGGTGTAGAGGCTGATTTTAAGCAATAGGTTACATACCACACTTAGTAGATCTGAAATTTTATATGTGAGTTCCTTTGAACGCTTGGGTGATTACCATCTGGTCCTGGTGACTTATTATATTTAATTTATCAATTTGTTCCAAAACCTCCTTTATTGACAACTCAATCTGGGACAGTTTCTCAGATGTGTCACCTAAAAAGAATGGCTCAGGTATAGGAATCCATCTCACATCCTCTGCAATGAAGACCAAAGCAAAGAATTCATTTAGCTACTGTGCAATGACCTTGTATTTCTTGAGTGCTCTTTTAGCACATTGATCATCCAGTGGCCCCACTGATTGTTTGGTGGGCTTCTTGCTTCTGATGTACTTTACAAAAATTGCTGTCATTTTTTGTGTCTTTTGCTAGTTGCTCTTCAGATTCTTTTGGCCTGCCTAAGTATACTTTTACACTTGACTTGCCAGAGTTTATGCTTTTTTCTACTTTCCACAATGGGATTTGAATTGCATTTTTAAAAGTTGTCTTTTTGTCTCAACACCTCTTTTACTCTACTGTTTAGCCATGGTGACAGTTTTTTTGTCCTCTGTTTTTTGTTTTTTTTTTTATTTGGGGTATACATATATTTTGAGCCTCTATTATGGTGTTATTAAAATGTTCCATGCGGCATTTCACTCTTGTGATTCTTCCTTTTAATTTCCATTTAACTAGCCTCCTCATTTTTGTGTTCCCCTTTTTTGCAGTTAACCAGACTTAGCATTACTGATGTCTCCTCCACTGTCATGTGAACCTGTAAGGCCTGAGACATTTACTTCTCTCAGCATAGGGTCAGACTGCAATGCTGGTGTTAAAAGAGGCAATAGTATCTTCTTCCCTTTCTCCCAATGTCAGCTGTGGGGATTCAATTTTCCAAGGTAAAAGAGAAGGAATAGGTTTGGGGCTTGATTGTTACTCCTGATAATACTAGCTTATACTGAAAGAAGAGGTGGCAGTTCTCCCTTCTTCAGAGTCTCCTGGAATTTCATTCCCACCCCCTTAATTGTCCGAGATGGATGGATATTTGCAAGGCACTGGTTTGAACTGATGGGTTCTGTGGTGAGTTCTTTAAACACAACCTGTCTCACTTGCTCCTTCTGATCTTTTTCTACTGTAATTCAAACACATTTAGAAGTTCCAACCTCAGCTGATACTTTTTATTTTATGTTTATGGTCCAATTCTAAAGGATTCTTGAACTATAAAAATGAAATTGCTTCCAATAAAATATAATTGGAGCTGCATTTAGTTAGTGACAGTCAGATGCTGAAAAAAAAAACATGGGTGCAATTATAAAAGTTTCTTGGCACATTAAGGGCATGAAGTTTTTTCCACAGAAGATTTTTATTTCTGCTGAGATCTTTCTGGTAAATTTTACTCCACTATTCACCCCCAAATCCTTTTCAAATACATGTTTTGTTAGATACACATGTTTTTAAAAAAATATTTTGATACTAAGTGTGTGCAGCAGGCTGGGAACAAAATATATAAGTGCAGTAGTTATGAGAACACCATATTTAGAATTTGTATGGCTTTAAAGTAGCAGTTACTTATAGCTCTGATTCTCCAGGCACTTAAAAAAGCAGTGTAAACCAGGAATGATATCACTGAGATCAATGGATTTACAACAGTGTCAAGCCAGTGCAAGTCTGATGAGAATCAGGTTGCTTATGTTTACCGAACCCTTGGATCCTGTGTGCTTGATTTCCTTGAGTAAAAATTAGAAATTTGTGGGTGATGAAATATTCCTGGTTTTGAATTTTTCTGTGGCTAATTCATATGATTTGGTTTGAGTGCCTGCCCAATCCACTAAAACTCTGCCAGAAATACAGACATTATTCTGCATGGTCTAGTTATCTAAGCTGAAAATAGTGTGGGTAAATATGTTTACTTTTAGGAGCAGCAACAAGCTGAATGAAATCGTCGTCTCGTTTCACATTAATGTTGCTGAGCTGGTGACACGCTTGTTTCAGGGCTTAAGAGGTCATGAGTTTAACTCCTGCGCTCGGTCTTGTCCTCATAGGACTTAGCTGCGTAAGTAGAACTGTGAATTCCCACAGTTTTGATTCACAGGGGTCTGTACAACTTTTTTTTCTTTGGTTTTGTGTGAGTTTGCACCCCAAGCATAGCTTTTGAAACAGGTGCTCCAAAAGCAAACCTCAGCTGGAACTCTAGGGCAGTGGTTCTCAAACTTTAGGTCTACTGAGTCAAAGCAGCGCCTTAAACTCAACCTGGAAATTAGCTGGTATCCAGTGCCGTGGATGGAATTTGCTCTCTGCCTGAAATAACTCTTGTGAAACTGCACTGGCAGCAATTTATGAATGGTCTGAAGGCCCAGTCCTATGCAGAGTGCTCTGCAGTGATCCAGCTTCAAGGTGACGAAGGCATGGATAACTCTTGTAAGGTCTGCATCCAAACCAAGGATTCAGTCTCTTGCTAAATGATAGGAAGTACTCTTTGCAACTGTTGCTTCTTGGATATAGCAAAGCAGTTTGGGGAGTTGGCAAGATGAATGAGAGAAAATTCTAAGATATTTGTACCCCTCAGGATTCTTTCTTTCTTATTAATTGATAATTTACATATATCTCGTATGTCTCTTTAGGAGGTTCAGAGTTGGCTAGAATGTGTGTTTTTTGCAGTCTTTTCAGAACGGAGAAAAACTTTTTTTTTATTTAGAGAGAACAGAAAATGTGGGAATGAGAGAATGCAAAAGCAGCCTTTAGATTGTTACCTTGAGTTGGCAACCTCTTGGTTGAACTTTAACCGTGACTCAAAAAACCACAAACATTCTGTAACAATGCAGATAAATCAGAACCATTTGTTTTCTGGGGACTGAAGTTCCAGGACACCAGCAATCACAGGGGGATTATAAAAGGCAGAATTGCTAGTGTGACGGTTGTCACCCCTGGGGTGCAGTCTGGGAGCTGTGAGAAACTGCTGCGCCCCTCTAACCGCTCAGTTGGGCTGGCCCTGTTCACTCTACTTCCTGAGGTTGGAGAAACAACAGCCTCTCCCAGGCCCTGTTATCACCGAATACAACAGCAGGTGGCCCCGCTCACTCAAACTGGGCTACCTGAGTGCAACCAGCAGTCACCAGCCAATTTCCCAGCTCCCCAGAAACACACCCTCCCCTCTGGAGTATAAACCCAAAATTGTACTGTCTTACATTGCACAGAGATTTGTACAAAGTACACCCCTCCCTCAATGAGGAGAGGAAATTCAACAGCCCCAGCCCCTTGAGCTAAGATTTCCAAGCACTTCACTTCAAACTTACTGATTTAAAGCATAAAACAAGTTTATTAATGACAAAAGATAGATTTTAAGTGATTATAAGTGATAGCAAACAGATCAAAGCAGATTACCTAGTAAATAAACAAAAATGCAAACTAAGCTTAACAGACTAGACGGATATGTTTTGAATTAACAGTCTCTCACCCTGACTGATGATATAAGCAGCTGCAGATTCTTAAGGCACGAGCTGCATTTGCTTTGCAGCTTGGGATCCCCTGGTCTTCCATACCCAGGCTAGAAATCCTTTTAGCCTGGGTCCAGCACTTCCCCCAGTTCAGTCTTTATTCCTCAGGTATTTTCAGGAGTCCTCTTGTGTCAGGAGTGAAGAACAACCAATGATGTCACTCCCTGCCTTATATAGTTTTATCATATGGCGGGAACCCTTTGTTTCAAACTTGGTTTCCAGACCAGTTTGTGGAAAAATACAGACACCCCAAAATGGAGTCCTAAGTCATGTGATCTGGTCACATGCTCTTGCTGAATCATAGCAGCCATTACTTACAGGCTGTTTGGAATGTTCTCAGGAAGGCTCACCCGGTGAGGATAAGCTTCTAAGGCCTATGGTTTTTCCTAATGGCCCATTACCTTGAATAAACCCTTCCCAGCCAGCTATCGGAACTGCTGCACCCCTCTACGACACACAACTGGGTTGGGGACACAGCCCAGTTGTGTGTCATAGAGGGGCGCAGCGGTTTCCACAGCTCACAGACTGCACCCCAGGGGTGACAACCTGTCACAGCTAGTAAAAAGAAAAAGGAAGTCTGTACCCCATTTTGAACTGGCAGTAGTGTGTGTGGCATTTCTTGAATGTGGTAACTACCTGAACAATATACATTCTCTGTGCCACAACAGACAGTAACTTAAAAAAATCCGTAAAGCATGACATCATTAAAATGTTTTAGTAAGGATATTATTCTGTGTTTTTACATTCACTGGTTCTTAACTAAAGCTGATCAGGATTTTTTTGGTGAACATTTTTTCATTAGAAAATGCTGATTAGTCTAAAAGGTTTCTCAGGTCAAGGATGGAATTTCTTGTTAGAAAATGAGACCCCTTCCCCCCCAGAAATAGCCTGGTGGCTATAGCGCACTCACCTTGCATGTGGCAGATTCATGTTCAAGTCTGTAGTCCACGTGAGTGCTATAACTACTGAGCTATTGGCTATTCTGATATTTCTCTCTCTCTCTTTTCACAATGTTTTTGAAAAGTCTAGTTTTCACAATAATAAAAAATGGCATCAAACGTCAAAACCTCAAATTTTTTCATGGCAGAGATTTCTAGGTTTTTTGGCCAGCCCCAGTCTTAACCCTTCTGAACAGATGTGCCACAGCAATGCTGGCAATGGAAGGTGATGTGGATCAATGTAAATGCTTTGGTGGTTCATACTTCTTTATATATTAAAAGGTATAACATTTTAAACTTTGAACCTCTTATGGATATCATACAGTGTAACTGACTGAGTGACATGGCGTAGTAAATTGCACATATATCATTTGGCTCACTGAAGAGTATTCCACTTTAACACAGAATGTTTGTTGTGAAGGGGGGATACGATAGAGGTATATAAAATCATGAGTGATGTGGAAAAAGTGGATAAGGAAAAGTTATTTACTTATTCCCATAATACAAGAACTAGGGGTCACCAAATGAAATTAATAGGCAGCAGGTTTAAAACAAATACAAGGAAGATCTTCTTCACGCAGCGCACAGTCAACTTGTGGAACTTCTTACCTGAGGAGGTTGTGAAGGCTAGGACTATAACAGCGTTTAAAAGAGAACTGGATAAATTCATGGTGGTTAAGTCCATTAATGGCTATTAGTCAGGATGGGTAAGGAATGGTGTCCCTAGCCTCTGTTTTTCAGAGGATGGAGATGGATGGCAGGAGAGAGATCACTTGATCATTGCCTGTTAGGTCCACTCCCTCTGGGGCACCTGGCATTGGCCACTGTCCATAGACAGGATACTGGACTAGATGGACCTTTGGTCTGACCCGGTACGGCCGTTCTTATGGACAAACCGCGTAATGTTCAAGGATGTGATTCTATTTTGAGCACTCAAAAATTTAGAGGCTAATGTATCTGAATCTGAGCTTGGTCTGAAGTGGGAAATTCAGATTTGGATGTAGATTATGAATGTCCAAGTTTGGTAGTGTTCATATCTCTGGTTAAAATCTGTAAAATGGGGATAATCCTTCATTTGTCTGACTTGTCTAGTAAGTCCATTATCCTGCAAAAACTTACACTTCTCTCAACTCCATTGGGACTAATCCTGGTGCCTAAAACTAAGCAAGGGCATAAGTTTTTTCAGGATCAGGGGCTTAGTTTTTAAATTCTCTGGAGTAGGGACTGTATCTTATTGAGTATGTAGAGCACCTGCGGGCAAATCTACACTTAAAATGCTGCATCACCACAGCTGCACCAATGAAGATGCTCTATGCCGACAGAAGAGCGCTCTCCCATTGGAGTAGTTAATCCACCTCCCCGAGATGTGATAGCTATGTCAGTGGGAGAAGCTCTCCCGCCAGCATAGCACCGTCTACACAGGAGGTTAGGTCAGTATAACTACCTCACTCAGAGGGTTGGATTTTTCACACCCCTAAGAGACATATTTATACCAATATAGGTCTGTAGTGTAGATCAGACCTAAGTCCCTGTTGAGGCAACTGGACCTGATCCAATGATCATTGAAATCAACAAAAGATTCCTATTAGTTTGAACCGGCTTTGGAGCAGGCCCTTGGTATTAACTGTAATACAAATAATAAAAACAACTCATAATCACATGGTTTTTAATGAGACCAAACTCTAATCCAAACAAATTTTGTCTTGAAATCAGGTTTGTAATCTTACTGGAACATGCTATTTGGGGAATTTTGCTGCACAGCCAGTTTTTGGCTACTTTGTAATTGCCACAAGAGTAGTTTCGTGTCGTGGTAGTTTGGTCTATCTGCTGCCTGTCTCCCCAAAATCCAAGAGGAACAGAATCATGCTTGTTTGTTTTCAAATTGAATTCTTTTAGACCTCAGAAAAGCTTTTTTACCTAGTTTGGGTTGAGCTTTGGGCAATGGTTCCTGATGGTTCTTACTTTTAGCCAAGCCAATTCACTCAGCCCTACATATTTGTGGAGATACGGTGCCAGCACCATATGGAAGGGAGAGTGCAAGGACCCTTCTCTCTGCCCTTCCGCAGCCCAAGCCTTCCCATTCCTTCATGTCATCTGCAGGAGCGCCACCAGCTTTTTTGCTGCCCTATGCGGCGGAAGGTCCCGCCCCCGAAATGCCGCCCCCGACAGAGGCGGCGGAAGGTCCCGCCCCCGAAATACCGACGATGACCAGGGCGGTCGAAGATCCGGCCGCCGCAGTCACCGCCCCCCAAATGTTAGCGCCCTAGGCGACAGCCTAGGTCGCCTAATGGGTTGTACTGGCCCTGGTCATCTGAACCCAGACCTGCCCTTGCACGTTGGTGTGCAAATATTGTGAAGAAGTCTAATTCAGACAGTAATGTGGGAAGGATCAAGGAGTGGCACAAACCAGTCTGCCTGGGATGATACTAGGAAGAGCAGAGCACTGCATGGCCACTAAGGCCTCCACTCTACCAGTGCTCCTGATGCAACATGCCTGTCTCAGAGACACTGCTGCTGAGAGAGGCCACTGGTCCAGAATCCTTTCACATATACTCCTAAGGCAGATAGTGGCTTAAAGCCATATTCTTGTCCTTTACATCACATAAAACTATAATGCAGCAAAAACAAACAATAATAACAACGTAACATGTCCCTGTCTAAGCTGTGATTGTCATTAATCATACCACTATCTCAATCTGCATGTAGCCAGGGTCCATTTCCCTCTTCCCTCCCCCTCCCCCAAATTCTCATGAACTGATCAGCTAGAAACTCTTTCAAACCTTTGCCAAGTGAAAATAAATACCAACAGCTGGGGCCAGTGAGAGAATCTTGTCTGCTCTACATCAACACTGAATTGTTTTGTTTGGTTGTTGTTTTGTGTTTGTGCATGTTTTAATGGACTGCCCTCAGTAAAATATCTGGATGGAATATGATCTAGTGATTAAAACACAGGACTGGCATTCAGACCTATTTCCAGCTCTCTGATCTTGGCCCAATTACTGCTTTGAATTTTCAAAATGTGTCAGTCCCCCCTCTTATCTTTTCCCTCTTATCTTTTCTTGGCTACACCCCTAAATTTATTCTCTCTTCCATGCTCCTTCTTCCATCTCTTTGTCTTTTTTTCCACCATAGGCCCTTTCTCACCACACTCAGCATGTCTTTATTTTTCCCCATTTCTCCTTTTTTTTCTTCAAGTAGGAAATCACCTACTTTATTATTGTAAATGAATGTGCTAATCAAGGCAGGGAAGGAGTTCCATTATCACTAAGTAGTCCAGCAAATAACAAGAAGAAGTACTGTAGGATAAAGGGAAGGGGAAATAATGGGACTCAACTCAAAATCATCCAGTTGTCTTGTTACATGGAAGAAGTAAAGTCCAGACAAGGCATTAGCCTTGTTCTGCCAATGAATTTCTTGTAAAGAGCCCAAAGTGAAACACAGATGTCCCATCTCATCAAACATAGATCTGGGCTGGCACTAAGCCATGCTGGGGGCTCACTCAGAACTGATTGGGCCCTTCAAGAAGCCCTGCCTCACGATTGGGAAATTCAGCTTTATGAGTTGGAATGGGAATGTGCGTGATCAGAAGCTGCCCTTAATACACGTTTTTGTATTAAATATACATGTGGAGCCAACCCTAGCCTCAGCAGGATATCAGATTATAGTTAAAACCCTAAGTTGAATTCATAGCGCTCCGGTGAAATTCCTTCCTTATTGTGAAGCTTGAGTCCACAGCACTTTATTTAACATTAGTAGGCAGATATAATGGTTGGTTTGCATTGGCTCAGCAGAGGAATATTTGAGAGGCATTGCTCTCACTCAGCATTTGGATGGGCTGAGCCTCCCTAATGCATCTGGCTCACTGGCACCTACTGTTTATTTCCAAATGTCTTACAACAAGAGCTTATACAGGGGCAGAAAATCTTTCTTTTTTTTTTCTGCAGTAACATGATTATCAGGGCAAACTTTTGTATCTCAAATCATGCTTTTGTTGGGACTGGAAATGCCCCAGTGGGTTTCTCTAATCCCTCTTGAGAGAGACATCCTGGGGCAATCAACTCATTTGTACATTCTCTACGTTTTTTTTTTCTCTTTTTTCTGCTGAAGGGAAGAGCTGGTTTGTTGCCAAGACCTGTTTAAATGGTAGCCTATGTAGTTCATTCTAAAAACACTCATTTATCATTCACAAATTAACCTTGTAACAGGATAGCTGCTCTTATTTTCATTGTCATTTTGCCCTTTGGATAAGAGATTGCAAACACATAGAAATCCAGCCGCAAGAGCATATGTAATGCGGAGAAGGTAACTCTGAATGGCATCACTATAATTACAAGCAAAGATAAGTAACCATACATCTTCATTTCCCACATACCAGATCTATTAATAATAGAATGAAATGTAATTTGTGCTAAATATTGTGCAGTGCCTCATGCCAGCATCATAATTGCTTTCAATCAGGTTGGATCTTAAATGAAAAAAAAGTTCAGCCTTGAATACATGCACAGTAGTAATGCAAAATGATTTTAAAATGGTATGTTCCATTTCTTTGGCTCCCAAAGTGATTTTTGACATGAGGGATTTTATAAACAGCATGTTGTATGATAAGAATGTGTATGGAGCTATTGTATTTTATTTTTAAATCACACACATACATTATTGTGGAAGAGGAAAACAATGTCTTGGCATCTGACACAAACAGCTTGCTCTAATGAAAGACACTATAGATGTAACTCTTTATTGTAAACATGAAGCCTCTTTCAAGTTATGCCTTGTAGAAGCATGGTAGACAAATTTAAAGAAAGGGTCAAGATTTCTGTAGCAGATTTGGATGCTTGACTTGCCCCCTACTCTTTTTTTTTTTTTTTTTTGTAAAGTTTTATGGGCTCTGTTCACGCACACTTAGAGGCTTTTCTCTCAAAAGGACTTTCTTGTAGAGCAACACACTGCAAAATGTGTGATTTCTGACACCTCTCTTGATCCCAGCAACTCAGGCCTAAATTTATGTTCTCTGTCATGTATCTTGCTCTACAGGGGCACGAAGAAAAGAATGCCTTATTTTTTTTTTTCTTGTGGTGACACTTTTCTTCAGATTGCCCTTCCTTCCCCTTGGGCATACACATATTTTAAGTATTTTGAGGGGATGGTCTCTTCGCTTGAATGGTAGGATGAGCTGGACAAATTACAAATTGCAGGGAATATGTTTGTTTAGGATGTAAGGGCCTAATCCAAGGTCCACTGAAGTCAATGGGAATTTTTCCATTGATTTCAATGGGCTTTGGATTGGTGCCTTAGTCCTTATTCCTGTTCATGAACTGTTTGCAAATTGACTTTTTTATTAATTTAGTAGTAATTAGTCAATTTATCCGAACAAATTTCAGCCTGTGGGTTCTTCATGGAGCATTTGCTTCAGCTGCCTACCATTTTGCTGTTCGTTGTTTGTTGCGTGATTGGTCACATGGTATTGTTTCTGTGCCATGGTTGGAATGACTGAAACTTTTTAAACAGATAAACTACCGCAGTAGCTGGTAGAGAATGCACTTGCTAATATGTAAACATCCTTAGTGGCATGCCATTAAGGGTATTCATGAATCGTACATCTATTCGCCAACACTTTTGTATGCAGAATCCCATTTGAACAAATAATTGCAGTAGAGCTGGTCAGAAAATGGTGTGTGTGTTTTGCTGAGTATTTTTTTTTTTTTTCAAATTTCAAAAAACTTCAAATACTCTTTTTTTTTTTTCTTTTGCCTTTAGGTTTATCTTTTTTCAAAAACTCCAAAAATTGTGGGGAAAAACTGAAACCATGAACGTTTTTGCATCTGAAACAAGGACATTTTCCATTGCAAAAAAAAGTTTAAATTTACTTCTTTTCCTCCTCTGCAATTATGTGCTCCATATAATCAGGAGGACAGGCCATAGAGAACAATCCTGCATAGGTAGAATGACTGGGGAGGCTATCTAACAGTTGAAATGATAAAGTCAAAATGAAGCACTTCAACCTTATCGAAATGCTTCATTTCAATAATGTTGAAACAAAATGTTCTGAAGGGATATCTTGAAATGCGACTTTCCTGTGGAATTGAAGTTCCAGGTTTTGAGCTGCTCTATGGCAGCATTGCAAAGTCTAAGCCAATCCCTGACCTGGGCCGGCTCTGGCTTTTTTGCCGCCCCAAGCAAAAATAATAATAAAAAAAAAAATGTGCAGGGCGGCCGGAGCGGCGAAGCAAAAAAACAAAACAAAAAAACATGCGGGGCGGCCGGAGTGGCGAAGCAAAT
Source organism: Trachemys scripta elegans (assembly GCF_013100865.1). Lineage (NCBI taxonomy): Eukaryota > Metazoa > Chordata > Testudines > Emydidae > Trachemys > Trachemys scripta. The sequence goes on along the minus strand of NC_048298.1, from coordinate 17,754,880 downwards.
AAAAAAACGTGCAGGGTGGCCGGAGCTAGCGGGACTCCCTGCGCTGCAGACATGCCCTGGGCAGCGGAGTGTGCGCCCCAGCTAGTGGAGGGGAGGGGGAGAGAGAGAAGGGTGGCCAGGGCTTCCTTCAGCCAGGGCACTCGCCACTCGGGCCTTCCCACTGCACCGTGTCCTTCCCTCCCTCGGCGAGGAGGGAAGGACACGGACTGCCCTGCCGGGCTTGCTACAGACCTGGCACTGGCTGGGGTAGACAGAGCGCGCAGCCCACTCCCAACAGGGCGCTCCCCTCCTCTGTGCCGCTGCCCCCTACAGGGCGGTCGGAGTGGTGAACCAAAAATGCCACCCCTTAGAATCTGCCGCCCCAAGCACGAGCTTGCTCGGCTGGTGCTTGGAGCTGGCCCTGACTGGGACAGATGAGATTGGTCAATGGCATTTGTCCTGCCTAGGAGGACAGGATGCCCCATCTAAAGGGCTTCTTCATGGGATTTCATGTGTGACCCTCTTTGTTAATTGTCCGAAGTCTGAAGTAGCATGCTAGAAGGACAGAGGAAACACAGAAATTTGCATTAATCATGTCTAAGTAAAACGAGAATTGATTATAACACTTGCAAAAGCAAAAATGGGGCTTCTGATGGTTTATTTGAGGTTCACTCTCAGCTCTTGCCTTATTTTGTTTATTTATCCAGACTGTAAACTCCCTGTGACTAGGGAACTAGCACTTCTATTTGTTTGGGTGCCTATGACACTTTATGAATAAGAAGCTGTAACATCCATTATTAAGTGGCTGGTTTTTGACAACCCACATAGGGATGTCAGTCAGTTCTGGTGCTTGGAGGAAGGTGTCCAGTTGTCCTCTTTTCTGTTTTCCTCCATTGTCAAACAGCTAGAGAGGCTTTGTCCTTTCATGTAGAAACCTGACTCTCTGGACTTGCCTAGTATTTGTGGGTGCAGATCCTGATCAGGGTTTGGATCTGTGGCTGGGCTCTACACCTGCAAAGTGAAGGACTTAAGGTATGGCCTGTATATTGCCTGTATATTTATATTGCAAGAGAGAAAGCAAACTCTTTACACACAAATATGAGTGAAAATTAAAACACCAGGAAGGTCAGCTGAGCACACCATCAAGATGATATTGGAATAGTCTCTCAGGCAGCTTTTGAGCTGCCAAAGGCAGCCAGTGGTTGTCTCACCCAAAAGACATGAGAAGATGCCAGCTGGGAAGCCACTCACTAACCCACAGGCAGCTTCTAAAAACAAACTGGAGTTTCAGAATTTGAGAGTCATGTCCAGGAACAGCTGCCAGGCACACCCTGGCACCAGGGACTTCCCATCATTCTTTTCAGTGAAAATACTGTACATGGAGAGTGGGTCCATAAATCCCAGTGTGGAAGGATTTCCTTTTTGTATGGGGAGAACAGCAATGAATTTAAGCCTATATATTATGTTTCGTTGTTGAAACCTAGCTGGCATAACATTAATCCAGCAAGTCAAACTTTGTTTTCAGCATTTTTTTGCTTAATATGTTAGTTTAATTCTTTGGTTGCAGCCAAGATATTATAACCAGGTCTCAGATACAGATTTAATTCAGAGTTAATTGGGGCTGATCAAAGTTTGTGTGCAGTCCTCAACTCCTAGTACTGTGGATGAAAGTACAGAGGTCCGAGTTAAGGATGCAGTGTCTCTCTTCTGGTTGGTTTGCATTACATTTTATTTCACTATAACTTTTTGTCTATAAATACCCTTCCTTTAGGGAATTGTTTTAATCATGAATAAATAACCATCATGAAATCCTTCCTGGGAATTTTTGAAAATATATTTAAGAGAATACACCATAAAATGTATCTTTCATTTTAGGGCTATCATTACACACTTGTGTGAGAAGTTCTACTGTGTTACAACCACACATTACTATTTATCATGTGTGACAGTAGCAGCTATTGGCCCAAACATTGACTGGAGTCCCACTGTGATAGGCATTGTACCTGCATATAATAAGAGTCAGTTCCTGCCTTGAAGAGCCTAAATGGACAAGACAGGCAGGAAATATCATCCTCAATTTACAGATAGGTAACTAAGGCACAGAGAGATTGAGGTTCATATTTTTAAAGGTATTTAGGCTTGCCCTAGGTCTCACAGAAAGTCTGGGGCAGAGCTAGGAATTGAATGCAAGCCTCCTAAGTTCCAGTCCAGTGCTTTAACCAGAGATGATCATACCTCTCGGTTACTGAGATACCTTGAGCTGGATTGCACTATAAAGGCACAGGCTGTAATGCAGCTGCATTGCCACAGAGGAACCTCTGGAGGCACTATTCCTCCCAGCACTTAGGGGGAATGCACCCATTGCATTACCCCCTTGGAGCACGTAGACTCTGCTTCCCACCATGGTCCTCCAACCCCACAAATAGTCTGGCCCCAGAACTTTGCATCATTTAGGAGTATATCTACTCCAGGTGCTCCCAGAGTAAGGATTTCCTGGACTGAGGAGAGCACAGGAACGTTTGTTTTTCCTTGGCCCTGTGTGGAGGTTGTACCTGGTGTGGAGGGTGTATCTGGCATGGGAAGGCTCCTCTCTGCACTCTTCCACCTTGCTCCTGCCAGGGCTGCCCACAATCTGGCTTCTTCAAGTTCTTATGAGCTAGTCTGTAAAAGCTAGATTCTTCCACCCTTACCTTAGGTAGAACCTTACTCCATGAGTAGATCCACTGAGTTCAATATGTCTACTCATGGAGTAATCTATTACTCACCATGAATAAGGGTTACAGAATCTGGCCCTCAGTTAAGGCTTGTCTATGCTGTAAGTTACTGTGTGGTAGGCAAGGGTGTGAATTTACAGTGCAGCAGCTTGCCACACAGTAACGTCTCAGGTGAACACTGCTGCAGCACGGTTAAAGTCCTGGAGTGTGGCTTAGCTGCTACTTTTTGAAAGCATAACCAGTAATTAGCTCTCTGGGACTTTTACTACACTGTAGAAGTGTCCACGTGGGATGTTATTGTGCAGCAAGCTCACATGACTGTAAATCAGTCTTGCTGCACACTAACATGCCATGTTAGTGTTGGACATGGGTCCAGGCAGGGTTCTGGATCTAACCTGCCACTGAATTTTGTGATTGAAGCTTAAATCTGTGGTGGGAATATTCAGATCTGGATTTACCCCTCTCTGATGCCTCCATAATATGAATTTATATTTTGTTTTAATCAGTTTTTAACCTTTTGCCATGAAACACTGTTTTGATGTCACAGATTCACTATTGCTAAGATGCTTAAAGTCTGTGCAAAAGCATTAAGATATCTCGCCACCCATCCCCAAATATTCAAAAGTCTGGCTACACCAATGTGTGTAATTTACTGACATTTTGACTTGAACATGATGATTTTGACAGACAATATTTTCAAATGTGGGATTCTGAAGTTAGGTAGCTACATAAACAGACTGACTGGGAAGTGATGAGCATCCACAGCTCCCATTGACATTAGCAGTAGGCTAGTCTGAATAAGTCCCCTTTCGCATTGCTAGAATGTGTCTGACTGCACAGACACACTTACTCTGGCTTCACACTCTTTTCCTCAGTTGTGTATGTATGTGAATTATCTGACAGCCTTTCAGAACAAAGGCCTCTATGTCTCCACAGAGCAGGTGCAGGTTTGGCAGGTTTAGCACCTGTATCAAAACACCTGCCACTAAAGGTGAATGCCTATTCTCTTTGCACTCTCTCTGCTGAGATTGCCAAGTGGAGCAGTGACTTTTGTAACTGCAGGACCCTGTCCAATTGAGACTAGATAAATACCACCAAACACATTAGAAATAAGCCACTGCACAGCCACCAGATCATAGTACCCCTTCCATTTAGTGATGATGCAGGTTGGCTTTAAATCAGCCCTCTATACGAGAAAGGCGGTAGAGTCCATTTCCATTTCCCCTTTGAGCCATCTGGTACCCCTGGATCAGCTTTACTTCTTTGCAAAAGAATATTCTCTTATGGTCATGGTAAAATATTCTATCAAAAGGTCAACATTTCCCTTGTTCTATTATTACTTGATCAAATTCCTAAGGGTTATCAATACTTGGGGAAAAATTCCCATTGGGCTTCAAGTAGACTTGTGCATGCATAAAGTCTGTAAGATTTGGCTGCTGCAGTCAAGTAGCTAAATCCTGATGCTTCCTTTTGAAAATGTACCCCCAGGTCTTTCACAGTGTCTTGATGGATATGCCAAATGTTCCCTGTTCCTTATGTACTGTGGGAACAAAAAATGGTGTTCTTCTGGTGTTTGCAGCAGATAAGTCTGGACTATTATACTGTATGTATCACATGCTGTGTTGGTGTCTTAAAATCCTCCAGAACGAAGTGAACCGATGACATAATTAACTTCCACTTAAGTAGTTACCTGCTCCAAGGCCATTCAGGAGGCATTAAGCTATTTGAGGGTGACAAATAAACATACATGAGGAACCACACGCCACCCAGTGGGAGACCTGACAACAAACATAAGTTATTTCACTAGTGGTGCCAAAGTGGGCATTTAATCGGAAAACTTAAATATATACCACTGTTTTAGGAGAAGTGGAAACAGTATGGGCTTTGTTTGAACTAATTGATTGTATGTAGTTAATAATGTATATTTCCATAGGAAAGTTTAAGTTTAGTTGTCATTGTTCATCCATCATGCTTTTTTATGTACTAACCTAAGCGGTATAAAAGGATAAACATTTGTATATACCTTTGAAACTGGTCTGGTTATGTTAAAAAAAAGCCTTTACACCCCCTTCCCTAACAACAACCACAAATTGAATCAGGATTAACTTTGGAGCTGTAGAATATATTTATAATTGCTCTGCAGTTGTTGATATTGAAGTATAGATTCAATCTCAAAAGTTGTTGGCTTTATTCAATTTTATTTTAATTTATATAGTGATAGTTAGTGGCGTCCTTTAATTATGCACAGAACCAAAGTTTCCTAAGTGAAAACTTAAGATCAAAGGGCATGAACAATGGCCTTAAAGCATCTCCCCTTACACAAGCAACTCTTAGCCTCTCTGCTGTCCTTTGGTATAAATTAAGCACCTTAGGATAAACGTTGAATAAAACATGAAGCACAGAAGGTTTAGATTTCACAGAAGATGAATAGTTGGATTGCAGATGGGAAAAGGAGCATAGGAAAATATAAACCATTCACTTAAAAAAAATTAAACAATGCAAATGATCAGATTTGATTTTTCTAATAACTTCCCCCCATTTTCTTGTTCCTTTCTACAAAACTGCTTAGGTTGGTGCTATGGCTGTGTTATTCTATATAAATTTTCGGGCTTCACGTTTAACCAAGCTGAGAAGCCTACAGCAGTGCAGTCATTCCACTGATTTCAGTGGGCATTGGTTTTAGGGCCTGGTCCAGTCACTAGTTGATATGAACAATGCAAACATGTACATCCAATTGCAAATGGAAAAGGTGTATCCCATCTGTGCCTCATGAAGGACTAACTTAAAGGCCAGTTGCTTCCAACATATATGAGTCAAATTCATCCCTATGTAATCTCCATTGCCTTCAGTGGTTTTACACATGATTAATTGGATCCAATTACAATATCTGATCATGTTATTGGTACTGCAACCCATGGAAAAGGGTTAAAAGATCGGGCCCAAAGTCTATACAATTTGGAGAACGTATTTATACTTAGAATTGGCTTCTGTATGTTGAGTGAATAAAGACACAGGATAAAAGCTGAGTATTTATTTTGAAGAAAATGTTATGCTTTTATGCAGTGTGTCAATATGCCACAGAAAAATAGCTCTTTTAAATTAATTAATACTTTGGGAAATCACAAAATGAAGATGTTTTGCTGGTGTTTTTCTTTAGTAATTTTCTATCTGGCGTTTTTATTTGAATGTGTGTCAAAAGGTTTTGGATCATAATGCTTGAAAATATGTATTTGTGTTCAAGCATGAACAATCCTAAATGCATTACAGGAAGGAAAGTGGCATTTCTCAAACTGGGATGTCTCCATATGGTCTACTCTCTAAGTGGACACAGCTATTGCTAAATTGTCTGGTTTCCTGAAAAGTTAGGGTCCCAAGCTTTGATCCACAACCCACTGGAGTAAATGAGAGTCCTGCCATTGTTTTTAATGAACTTTGGATTGACTTCAGTGGTCTTTGTGGTAAGCTCCAGCAGAACTTAAAACCTGCTAAGTGTGTGTGTGCATGACATGTGTGTAGAGTATCTGTATAAAAGAAAGATAATGATACAACAAAATAAGATATCACAACATTGCAAGGGAAATAAGGAAATATATTTTCAGGCTAGGCTTTTTGTTCCCCACCCCCACATTAATTCATGGATGTAACACATTGGTGGGAAGACATTATAGAAGCTAATAGATTCCAGCCAATGAGATTGTTATATGAACACTCTGAAAATCCTCATCAGTCAAACAGCTCTAGCAAACAAAGACATTTATAAGATATTGTATTACACACACAGAATAAAAAGAGTGATGAACAATTAAATCTTCGGGAGAATAAATAAATAGATTCTTAGTAGTTCAGTTGTAATTATGGTCCAGTCACTCCTCGTTTAATATTGTAGTTATGTTCCTGAAAAAATGCGACTTTAAGCGAAACAATGTTAAGCGAATCCAATTTCCCCGTAAGAATTAATGTAAATGAGGGGGTTAGGTTCCAGGGAAATTTTTTTCACCAGACAAAAGACTATATATATATATATATATATACATATACACATACACACCCGCAGTATAAGTTTTAAACAAACAGTTTAATACTGGTACACAGTGATGATGATTGTGAAGCTTGGTTGAGGTGGAGGAGTCAGAGGGTGGGATATTTCCAGAGAATGCCTTACTGCTAAATGATGAACTAGCAATTGGCTGAGCCCTCAAGGGTTAACTCTCACACTCTACTGTACAAGGGAGCAGGAAAGGAGGGAGGGCAGACAGAGACAGAGACACACACCGTGTGTGTGTGTGTGTGTGAGAGAGAGAGAGAGAGATAGGCATTTCCCCTTTAAAGTATGAAGAGTGGGGTCAGAAGTACACTGCCTTGTCAATTAGCAAGCTGAGACCACACCGCAGCTGCTGCTGCCTGGAAGCTCCCTCTGTCGTGTGTCCCCCCTGCTCTTTGGAAGATGGGGTAAGCAGGGTGCAGGCGCAGGAGGGAGGGGGACACCCTGACATTAGCCTTCCTCTTCCTCCCCCCTCCCCCGCACGCAGCAAGCAGGATTCTCAGGGAGCAGCTCCTAGGCGGAGGTCAGGAGCAGCACATGGCAGTGGTGGGAGGGACAGCTGCAATTCCTAGCCTGCTAGGCAGCTGCTGCACAGGGAAATTAGGGGAGTGGGGAGCTGATAGGGGGAGCTAATAGGGGGGTTGTTGGTCTACCCTGGTTCCAACCACCCACCAGCTAGCTCCACCGGGCTGCTCTTCCTGCAAGCAGTGGACAAAGCAGGCGGCTGCCAAACGACTTTAGAAGGGAGCATTGCACAACTTTAAACGAGCATGTTCCCTAATTGATCAGCAACGTAACAATGAAACAACATTAAGTAGGACGACTTTAAGTGAGGAGTTACTGTACCATTTCAAAAATAAAGGGAGTTCACAAATCATGCTTATTAAGAGTTCAATCATACTATTTAGACACAGCACTGCATTAGTGCTGAAGAGCTTGGCGAAATGGGATGCATTCTTTCTCCAAGGATCCTCTCACACCTCCTTGGTTCATAGAGGGTGCATCTGCACTGCGACACCACTGCACGGGGTTCAGCATACGTCCTGTAACATGACTGATGAGTGGGTGGGGAGGAAGTGTTCTGAGCCATGGCTCCGCCTACTGTGCCTCATCCTGCCCCCCTTTCGCATGCCATGTGCTCTCTTGGGAGAAGGGAGGAAGTAATTCTGCTTGGCCATGCAAATGGCTTAGGCTCTTGACTCTGTGCCCATCCACTGTGGACATGCATAAGGACAATACAGAATCCGGCATTATAGTATTACAATTAGTTGTTCTATTGTTTAGTGCTTTCTATAGCTCCTTTTAAAACCACACTAGGCACAGCGTTAAAAACACTTTGTAGGAAACAATTCCGTGCTGCCTCTGCCTATGTCTATTGACTTGCTATGTCTTTTGTGGCTCTAACATCAATTATTCTATTAATTACATCATTACAATGATCTTCTGATTCCTCATTGGCATAGGCAGCCCTTTATAGAGGAATAAAGGAATCTCCCTTTACTTCTGTAGCAGGCCTCTCATAAAATGTTCAGCATTTTGCAGAGGCAGCAGTCTTAATACCCATTGCACAAATCATAATCATTCCACTGTTACCTGGAACTCTCCCCATCTGTTGTATCCGTTTATTGTCTCTTGTCATATACTTAGACTGTATGATCTTTGGGTACCTCTACACAGCCCATGGCAGTGAGTCTCCCAGCCCAGGTTGACAGATTCAGGCTCCTAGGTCTACAGTGCTAAAAATAGCTGTGTAGACATTGTAGCTTGGGCCTTGGCACCTAGGGTGGGGGGTGGGCTTCAGAGCTTGAGCTCCAGCCAGAGCTGCAACTTCAAAGTGCCACGTACACAGCTATTTTGAAAGTGGTAGTGTGAACCTGAGTCTGTCGAACCGGGCTGGGAGACTTGGTGCCCTGTTGACCCATGCTGGGGTTGTCTTTTCATTATGTGTATGTTGAGCACCTAGCAAAGGGTTGATACTTAATTGGGCCCTCTAGGAGGTATATCAATCCAAATAAATAATAACTTTTTTAAAAGTGATTGATAACACAGTTGTGTTGCATTGAGTTATTACATATTGCCAGTGTACTCACATTGCAGTTACAAAGTACCATGTGGTATTTCCAGTAAGATTAGGCCCTGCCATATACTGGCTAGGGAAACCATGTGATTGAAAGGTTTGGTGGAAAGCTGCTAAGGTGACTTCACAGGCTGAAGTAGTCATCCATAATCTCCTCTTAATACTGGTTCAATCTCGTGGACTTCAAAGAAGTAGGAGACAACAAAAGGAGAATTTGACTGAGTGTTATCATTGTAATCTTTCTTTCCTTTTTTTCTTTCATAATTAGTTCAGGCTCTTCATCAGCTCATGTTATCCACATATCATTTATACATCCATTGTTTATTATCCTCATAATTTATTCTTGCTTTGCAGGCATTTGACATTTTTACATCATTGCAGAGGAGGAAATTATAGAGCAAATTAACTAATTATATTTTTATCTTCTTCATCTTAGCTAAAGCAAAGAGGAAATGTGACTCCAAGTCCAGTTCGATCAAAGAGATCCTTGGTTTCAGTAGTATCTGGAGTACAAGTTGAAAATACGTTACAGCTGTGCAGATCTCTTTGCAGTCATTTTGGATAGCTGGCTATCTGCCCCACTTGACAGTTTGTGAACATGGAGAATAATTTAGCATTCATGCTGCTGCTGTTCTGGCACAATTAATGTGAATGACATGCCCACCACTTTCCAAATGGATATTAAAAAATAGAGTCATGACTACATTTTTGGTCACGTCATTTTCCATTGTCCCATAATAACACACAATGTAATGTCAAACATGAAGGCATAAAGGATATTTTGTGTGCTGGCCTATAAGTGACTAGGACATCTTACTTAGTAAATGTCTGCTACCAATTTAGAGAGTTGTTTCTAATTTTGGAAGTTTCCTGGAGAGTTTTGTCAACTGGATGTCCATGAATGCCAAGCATGTTCCTGGACTCCGTCGTGAATTCTGAGACTTCCAGGCTACAATATAATCAATCAGCCATTTGCAATACCTTCCAACATAGCTTAGGTGTATGTGTCTGAGCTTAGTTCATCCATATTTCAAAAGGCTGTTTAAGTGGGTGCAATAGATTTTCTTTGCCATCGTAACTTTTTAAATACTTTTTGTTCCTGAAAAGTTTAATGGTTGTGAAAGGTGGGAGATTAGAAGCTATCGAGTCACAGAATAAATCTGGTATGGGAGCAACAGTGCTGCTTAGTCCTCACCTGGATTGTGGTCCTGAACCAACTCTAAAGGTATGCATTCACCGTGCAGTTACATCTCTAGAGACAGCCAAGCCTGAGTGAGAGCAGCCACCCTGTGGAATAACACCCACGTTATTGTGGTGTTGCACTCATTCTTGTGTGGCACTAAGACTTCTGGGGGACTCCTATGGTGCTTTACACTGCAGTAAACTGAGCTGCTTTATGAATTCTCTCTCAGTGGCTTGTGGAAAAACTTGTCTGTCCTTTTTGGGCACACAGAGGGAATTGTGGGAAGGCACTGGCAGACTAGCAGCCCTCCAGAGTTACTGGCCTGCATCCAGACTACAGAGTGGTCGTGTAAGAAGCTGACCAGTTGTACTCACTCAAGCTTAGCCTCTTGGGCCAATCCGTTCGAGCAGGGCCGGCTCCAGGGTTTTGGCCGCCCCAAGCAGCCAAAACCAAAAAAAAAAAAAAAAAAAAGCCGCGATCTAAAAAAAGCCGCGATCGCGATCTGCTGCGGCAATTCGGCGGGAGGTCCTTCACTCCCAGGCGGAGTGAGGGACCGTCCGCCAAATTGCCGCCGAATACCTGGACCTGCCGCCCTTCTCCGGAGCGGCCACCCCAAGCACCTGCTTGAGAAGCTGGTGCCTGGAGCTGGCCCTGCGTTCAAGTTAAAAGCACTACAACACTTGAGTTATGATTTCTCTGTGTGGTCAGGACTCAAGTTAGGGGCAACAGTTAAATTATCATGTGTATTAACTTTTCAGCGAAGACAGGTCCTCAGGGTTGAGAATGTAAATAATGTTAACTGGCGGTGCTGGTGTTCATGATCTGTACACCTGTACTCTGAAAACTAGGGGCTTGTCTGCACAGTGGGGTAACGCGCTTTACTGGAGGGAGGGGAGTTCTAAAGTGCACTGTCATGTTGTGCATTAATTAACTGGTGCGCTTTAATGTAGTGCTGTTTGAAACAGTGCTATATTAAAGTGCACTAGGGAACCGTTCGTGCACACCAGCAAGGTCCACATGGACCAATTAATGTGCAACTCGTCAGTGCGCTTTATAAATCCCACCTCTGTAGAGCGTGTTATCCCACCATGTAGACAAGCCATTCGTCTGCCAACATAACTAAAGAACAGCATGATTTTCTCAAACCTTTGGCTTGGCACCATGGATCTAGTTACAAATATGCATGCAGGGCGTGATGTGGTTGGCTTAGTGTGGGCTAGGAATACAGAGGAGTTCCTCCCAGCTTGTGCAACCCCGGGGCTGCTCTTGTTATAGGCAGACTAGGCAGCTACTGGGTGGCAGATTTCTGGGACAGCAGACTTGCTCCAGTACCCTCCAGCAGCGGCAGGAAGGGAGCAGGTGGTGACAAGCTGGGGTTCTGAGCAGCAGAAAGCAACCCTCAGCCGGGCTGTGGGGAAACTGCTCCTTCTCTCTCCCCAGCCACTCCCTGCCCCTGGCACAGGTAAGGTTGTGGCCATTGCTTGGCCACAGGGCTGCTTCTAGTGGCACTGTGAGTGCTGCTGGGGCTTCAGCCAACAGCACAGAGACCTGCCTGCCTCCATGTTGCCACCCAGCTGCCATCTGCCTTTCTGCACGCAGGCCCTGCTGTCCAGGCAGCCCCCAGCCACTGCTCTGGAGTCATACTGCAGCCCCCATTTCAACTCCACCATGTCCAGGCTCTGGAGGTGCTGCCACTGCACAGCCCACGAGCCCAAGGATGATGAGCTTCTCCAGAAAGGTAGAGGGATGGGGGTGGGCTACGGGGGTGTAGGGTTTGCTGGGATCAGGCAGGGGTGCAGGCTGGGGAGTGCGAAGTGTCGGGGGCTAGGCAAGGGACTGGCAGTGCAGGGGCCAACGTGTGGGGGCAGAGGCTGAGGTGTGGAGACCCCTTCTCTTTCCAGTGGGAAGGAGCCTGCCACCCTTTATGCGAGAGAATCCGCGTCCCCAGTATGAGTGACTTTGTGAAAGGCAGGGGGTCTGTGATGCCCATTAACTGGGGCCTTACAGGGCAAGGAACTGCCCCCGCTATTGCCTAGTTCCCATTATGGTTCAGTTGAGCAGCTCTACGAGGAAGGAGCCGCTGTTTTCCAGAACTGCTAAGCCGGGCTTCGCTCCCATCTTGAGCTCTGGGCAGCTGGGGCCAACTCACCCAAAATGAGCCACTGGGAAAGCTGGCCCAGGCTGGGGGTATCACCCATCCAGGGAGCGAGTTATTTCCACTTGCAGGGCTGAGGGCAGAGGCTGGGGGACTTTCATCCTGACCTACCCTGGCTGAACCCATCAGGTGTCAGACTGTTCCCATCCCTTGGGGTCTGTCCCTAGGGCTCATCAGCCTCTGACCCAGCTGCCCAAAATTTAGGGACGGGGGAGGGAGGACTGTGGTAGCAGTTGGGGAGATGCTGAGTATCTGCTGTCAACTTCTAAAGGAGTAGGAGCAGGGCAGCACATTGAAGTTTTACCTAGGGTGACAGATTGCTTCTGTGTGCACCACAATAAGTGGTAGTCACACAGTCCCAGTTCTTGTGTACCAGAGTGCAAAGCGGGGGTGGGATTGCAACAGTACCAGTGTCCCTAGACTCCTGGAAGGGGCCGTGCCAGGTTTCAGACCACATTTGTCACAGGAGGCGTGCACACTGCACCCTTTCAAAGGGTGCAGCAGTAGTTATTCTGGCATGCGCTCTCTCAGCACCATGAAGCAACCAGGATGCCTCTAGGGCCTGCCACTGGTGCAGATCCCTCAAAACCACCTACCAGATTAAAAACAAGCTAGAGCCCGTGCTGAGAAACAAACAGACACAAGCTGATGGCAAAACATGGCCTCAAAGGGCAGGCAGCACTTCAGCTTGATTCAATACAAAAACCATGAATTTATGACAAATGAAGTATATATTTTATTCCTTCTTCTGATGCTATGTTGGAAAATGCCTTTGATAGCAATCTGGGTAAACAAGCTGCCTGCTGTAAGCTCCTGTGGTTAAAAACATAGCTGGAACTGGGAGATGTTTTTAGCTTTTGGCTCCAAACTTTTTTTTTTTTTTATATGGTAAAACTGGAAATTTTCAGGTCGTCTAAGGTGACCTGAAAAACAGAAGAAATTCTGTTTCCTCTGGGTGAGTGGAGGATGGCACAAACAGCTGGCGCAGTGAAGGAAGCTGCATTCCTCATGCTTCTTTAAGTCTCTGATCCTGCTTGCTGCTCTGAACTGCAAAGAAAAACTCGTGGCGCCAAGTTTCAGAGCCTGGGTCAATGGACTGGGGTTCACGGGGCAGGGGCTTGGGCTGTGGGACTGAAAATGGCAGTGTTCACGTTCCTGATTGGGCTGGAGCCTGGGCTCTGAAACTTGGCAAGCAGTGAGGGTCTCAAAGCCCAATCTCCCGCCTGAGCAGGAATGTCTACATTGATATTTTTAGCCCTGCAGCCCGAGCCCAGCCGACTCAAGTCAATGGCCCGGTCTCTGAGACTTGGTGCCATGGGTTTTTCTTTGTAGTGTAGCCATAACCATTGATTTCAGCTTCGCAGGATCAGTGTCTTAGGTATCAGTAATTCTGCTGGGGATTGCATGGGAGGCTTACAGCGCTCAAGTCATATCTTATTCACAAAAACTCTCTGTCTAATCTATTTTACCCATCTAATCTACCTGGCTCTATTCTGTATTCATAAAGCACCTGTTACCACTATGGTGATGGATGCTAAGACAAGCACCAAGAAAGATGCACACCAGGATACCCTAGGCACTACACAGGTTTAAAAATACAGTGGCAGCTGTCAAGGTTTAGTTCATCTTCCCATTCTAGCCATAGATAGGATCTGAAAAAAAGTGGAAGCCCTATTGCTTGGGATGTTTAAAACTAGACCGAGCGAAACACCAGTGGATGTACAATAAGCCAACACTGTCAGTGTAATGGACTAGAAGCCTGATCCAAGGCTTTCCACTGAAATCAGAAAAATGTGCAAATCCATAAAAGCATACAGTGGATTGTTGTGATTACATCACCTTCCCTCTGTGAAAATCATGTGCTCCCCACTAATAACTATCATTTTGGAATGTTAATTTAGGGCCTGATCCAAAGCCCATTGAAGTCAAAGATTCCCATTGACTTCAATGGGCTTTGGATTAGCCTTCAATGAAACAAATAAAGACAGAACAAGAAGCAATGGTCTCAGGTTGCAGTGAGGGAGGTCTAGGTTGGATATTAGGAAACACTATTTCACTAGGAGGGTGGTGAAGCACTGGAATGGGTTACCTGGGGAGGTGGTGGAATCTCCATCCTTAGAGGTTTTTAAGGTCTGGCTTGACAAAGCCTTGGCTGGGATGATTTAGTTGGAGTTGGTCCTACTTTGAGCAGGGGGTTGGACTAGATGACCTCCTGAGGTCTCTTCCAACCCTAATATTCTATGATTCTATGATTAAATAGATTTTAAGTGTAGCATATATTTACAGCAATGTGAATCTAGAAAGATAACTATAAGTACCAGACCCTCAGATATGAACATTGGTATTGCTTCCTTGAAGAAAAGGAGCTAAAGCAATTTACCCCAGCTGAGGATCTTGTCCGGGGCACGAGTATAAGATAACATACTGGTAGCACAGAGCTGAACTAAGCAGGAGCTGGGAAAACACAACAAAAATATAGAAGAGACTCAGCCACAGACGGCAGGTTTCAGATCTATTGTACTATATAAATTCTACCACAGTAGCATTGAACTTCAAAAAGGGGAACTACACAAAACTGAGGAGGCTAGTTAAATAGAAGTTAAAAGGAACAGTCACAAGAGTGAAATGTCTGCAAGCTGCATGGAAACTTTTAAAAAACACAATAATAACACAATAATAGTGGCTCAAACTAAATGTATACCCCAATCGAAAAACTAGTAAGAGGACCAAAAAAGTACCACCATGGCTAAACAACAGAGTAAAAGAGGCAGTTAGAGATGAAAAGATATCTTTTAAAAATTGGAAGTCAAATCCTATTGAGCAAAATGGAAGGGAATATAAACTCTGGCAAGTCAAGTGTAAAAGCATAATTAGGCAGGCCATAATAATCTGAAGAGGAACTAGTAAAAGACATAACAATTTTTTTTAAAGTACATCAGAAGCAGGAAGCCTGCCAAACAATCAGTGGAGCCACTGGACGATTGAGGTACTAAAGGAGCACCCAAGGAAGACTAGTCCATTAGCAGTGAAGCTAATGAATTCTTTGCATTGGTCTTCACTGTGGAGAATGTGGGGGATCCCCACACCTGAGCCATTCTTTTTAGGTGACAAATCTGAGGAACTGTTCCAGATTGAGGTGTATTTAGAGGAGGTTTTCGAACAAATTGATAAATTAAACAGTAATAAGTCACCAGGACCAGATGGTTTTCACCCAAGAGTTCTGAAGGAACTGAAATATGAAACTGCAGCGCTAATAACTGTGGTATTTAACCCATCACTTAAATCAGCTTCTGTACCAGATGACTGGAAGGTAGCTAATATAATGCCGATTTTTAAAAAAGGCTCCAAAGTGGAGTGCCAGTCAAAAAAACTAACTGTGTTAGGAACCATTAGGAAGGGGATAGGTAATAAGACAGAAAATATAATCCCACTATATAAATCCATGGTATGGCCGAACTTTGAATACTGCATGTAGTTCTGGCTGCCCCATCTAAAAAGGATATATTAAAATTGGAAAAGGTACTGAGAAGGGCAACAAAAATGATGAAGGGTATGGAACAGCTTCCATATGGGAAGAGATTAAAAAAACTGGGAGTGTTCAGCTTAGAAAAGAGACAGCTAAGCAGGGATATGATAGAGGTCTATAAAATCATGGGGTCATCTGACGAAATCAATAGGCAGCAGGTTTAAAACAAACATAAGGAAGCACTTCTTCACACAACACACAGTCAATCTATGGAATCCGTTGCCAGAGGATGTCGTAAAAGTCAAACGTATAAGTGGGTTCAAAAAAGAATTAGGTAAGTTCATGGAGGATTGGTCCATCAATGGCTACTAGCCAAGATCATCAGGAACATAACCCCGGCTGGGTGTCCCTAAAACTCTGATTGCTGGAAGCTGGGACTGAATGACAGGGGATGGATCACTCGATAAATTGCCCAGTTCTGTTCATTCCCTCTGAAGCATCTGCCACCAGCCACTATCAGAACACACAATACTGGACTAGATGCACCATTGGTCTGACCCAGTATGGCCGTTCTTGTGTTCTTACATTCAGATGCCATCGATTATGTTTCTGCCGGGCAAGCTAAACATACTGATGTTTTTTATTAAAAGTTAATATTGAAAAATGCAATCTATCTGTATCTTTGTACTCAGGTCCAAACAGTTGGATTCAACTGACCTATGCGTCTGTGTGTGCTGGAGGGGACGCTGTGTGCGAACCCAAATTACAAACTGCTGCTTTGGAAGTTTACCTATTTGTTATTCAGCTACTTCCATCAGCTCTTGCTGCGCTGGGTCAGACTGATTCATAGTCGTTCCAGACCTACTTTGCTCCAATATTGTATGTGTTTTTTCGGCCCCTACACTTCTGAGGCTTTTTACTTTTTTTTTTAAACTGCTCATGAAAGCTGAGGGATTAGTCCTTCTGGAGGTCAGAATGAAATCTCCATCTCTGAAAATTAGAAGTGAAAGGTTTTGTTTTTTTTCTTTTTATCGATGGTCCCATAAAAAGATTTATGTCACCACTTTGGAGTTGTCTGATGATGTCATGTCTTCTTTTAGGACTGCTCAGCTCCTCATTAGGGCCTGATCCTGCTCTTGCTTAAGTCTATTGCATTACTCCCAATGACTTAAATGAAAGCAAGATCAGCCCTCTAGCCTGTCTTTATTCACATCCTCCTAATCAGTCACATCTCCCCTTGCTAGGGTAATGATAAAACTGCAACAAGCAAAAGAATGGGCAGAGTATCCATTTGTATTGCAAAGTTAAACTTTGGGTGAACTTCCTACTCAAATAACCAGGATTATATTACTAGAGATATATTATTAATTATTAGTGTTCATTTGTATTTCAGTAGTGTCTAGAGGCCTCGTCATTGTGCTGAGTGTTGTCTATATGCCAAGAGACATCCCAGACCCAAAGAGCTTACAGTCCAAATAGACAAGCGAGACAACAGGCGGGAGACAGGAAATATTATCCCCATTTTACAGATGGGAAACTAAGGCAGTGATTCCTGACATTTTCTCTGCTATGGCACACCTTGAGCTTCAGGGGCTCTTCCTCCCACTCCCAGCTGGCAGCTGCTGGAGGGTTGGGGAGGGACAGAGGAGCCTACCCATTGCTTACACAGGAGGAGAAGGTGGGGGAGGGATGGAAATTGAGCTCTGGTTGATTGCTCAACCCCTGGAGGAGGTGGGTCACTGAGGCAGATGGCCAATCAGAAGGCAGCTTTCCCATCCCACCCCCTTGTTCTTGCATGTAGTTTTTTTTTTTAAATCAGCATACCTGTTTGGGCCTGAGGGCACACCGGTTGGGAAATACTGAACTAAGGCACAGAAAGATTGTGATTTAGCCAAGGTCACACAGGCAGTCTATGACAGAGCTAGCAATTAAACGCCTGTCTTCTGGGTACCTTATCTACAAGAGCATCTTTGCTCTCACATTTCGTCTCAGTTTTTAACCCGAGCGGCTATTGGGGTCAGGTTCAGGCAGTGTGGGGATGATCATGTTGTCTATGTTTAGAATCATTTGCAGTCCAACTCTTAACTGTATCAAACACGAACTCATCCTAGCAAAATAGAATCACACTTCCCCAAAGATTTGGTGGTTGCATCCCTTCTCTTGGCTAGACTGTGGATTGTCCTCACACTCCAAACTCATATAAACCTCCTCTGGTAAATATTTCATCTGTGAAATTGAACAACTTGGCTTCTGTTTAATGGTAATTATTGGTAATAAAGACTAAGAAAGAAACACAACCATTTTTTAAAAAAGCAAATGTATTCCTCATGAAAGATGCAAGGTCACGATTCTTGAAGAATAAAGTCCTCTTGTAAGCCACAGAAGAAGAATGGCCCAGCAGAGAGGCTGCCCCACACTGGCATTCCAATATGCTTCCATGTTTTTCTGGATGGACTATGTTTTGGGTATGGAGGATAGTTTAGCCTCTATACACATTCAGTTTTTGGCCTCTCTGCTAAGTCTGCCAACCAGTATGAGATGGGGGTGTTTTTTGAAGTACAGACGCTTCTCCACTAAACTTGGCTGATGCCACCAGCACATATAGACCACTTAATGAACTTCAGATGGAAATGACTTTCACTAACCATTTACTTATCATTCATCCAGTGATCTAGAGGTGAAAGGCTCTGTATCTCATTACCAATTCCGTCAGCCATTCTGTTGCCTGAAGCTTGAGCTATTTTCTTATCAGCAGGGAGATATTAACCTGTTCTGTACAACTGCCACTGCTGACATTATTGTTTACATGTAAATAACGTATAGTTTTCCCTTGTTGTCTCGTGTCCTACTAACATGAATCACTCAGATGAAATTACTGCATTCTGCTGACTCCTGAGTGCAGTGAAGTGGTGAGAAACCTGCTGTTCTCCCTAACGCAATTTGCTTGGCTCCTGAAAACAGCTTTTATCAGTACTGTGGAGTAAAAATTCAGATTCGGAAGTGGATCACAGCCAACTTTTCCACTTGTGCAGAAAGTAAGTATGCCATTAACCATGTCTCTTAAAGTTATTTATCTTGTGAAAGCAAAGGAGTTCAAAGCCCTCCATTTGCTGTCATACAGACTATAGATATCTGCTATCAGGTCTTCCCTGGATAAGCTGGGCACTTGAGAGATAGAAGTAGAGTATACAGTATTGCATGGTGTTTGCTCTAAAGTTGTCTGCAGAGTAATAGGTTAGCCAATAAAATATACATTGTCTACATTGCTGCAGTATGAAAAACAACATTATGACCAGGGACATTATTATATGTTGAGATTATACTCTTACCTGACTACGGTTTATTCTCTTAGAGACACAGTGGGGTTTAATGGATAATGTGCTTTGATGGGATTCAGTTCCAGGCAATGCCACTGTCATGAATTTCGAAGAGTCACTTCATTTCTCTTTGCCTCTCTTTCCTCATTACCCTTTGCCTATTTAAACTATAAGTTCTCTTCTGAGAAGATGCTCTCTCTTTTACTTTGTATGTATAGCGTAATGAGGTCCTGCTGTCAGCAAGGGCCTTGAGGTGCTACTTAAATCTAACAATTATAATAATCTTCAGGAATAGGGTTTTTTTTTCTGACTGATATTGAGGCCAACTAAAATCACCAGATTGTTTTAGTTCTTTTTAAAAAACAAAACAAAACACAAGCATTCACAAAAGAGACTTAATTGCGAGCCTTAAAAATGAAGGTTAAGTAGATGTGGTAGTGCAGGTACACCATGTTGCCCCATCAGTGCTTCATGGACCTCCTCTCAAAGTGAGCAAGGAATTCAGAGGATTTGGTTCCTCTGCTGAGACTTCGAAGAGAAAGCATTAGTGCCAGTTGTCATTGCTTTTGTGATATGCACACCTGTCCCTTTGGAAAAGGACCGAGACCACTAATTCATTTTAGATAGCTTGCTGAACAGCCCTCTGATGTTAATAACTTTCAGCAGAGAAGAAAATCTCTGTATCTAGTTACCAAAGCACTGCTGACCAGATTGTTTCAATACATCATTGGTATTCCTACCCAACTACATATACATGAAGACAAAGTCTTCTTAGAAGAGACAAAAGAGCCTGAGAATTTTTTTTCTCAACTATTCAGGTGGGGGAATAAAGTCCACCTACTTTGTTGTCAACTGGGAAGCAGGGGACCATAAGCACAAACTTTAAAATAGGTTCCCTTTTCACTTGCACCACCACTAATAACCCTTTATATATATGATCTGTTCTGTATAAAGATCAGAGTGTGAGATTTCCAAAGTCACTAGTGATTTTGGATAGTTCCGTTTTTGTGTACACAACTTGAGACACCTTCCATGTCTCTGTCAAGCACTCATCCTCTGAAAATCAGGAACCTTTAAGGTGTTTCAGGCACCCCTAATTACTAGTCATTTAAGTAAATCTTGGCCCAGGATCCACTGTATCAGGTGTGTATTGTAAAGTCCATTGTGGGACAGCTTTCAAGTGTCAGTGGAACCATTTGCATCAAATTGTTAAGTGTGGCTTAGGTTTATTAACTTAACTGGACAAGGAACCCATCTTTATCTGTTTGTCACATTCCAGGCACATCTATGGTACTATGTATGTAATAATGCCACTGTCAGTCTGGCTTTCTTTGTGCATACTGTTGGAAAGGAGGAGGTACAAAGGTGCCTGTGATGGCGTGTACTAACCCCACACTGGTGAGGCAAGGTTTAAGGAGTTGCTCTGGACACAGGAAGCCATACCCCCTCACTCCTGCTGGGGACTCACCCAGTGGAGGGAAGGTTCAAAAGGGAGCAACTCAGCTCAGTCTGGAATGACCAAGCAGAAGAGCAGTTGAGTGCTACAGCCTTCTATGGACAAGTGTGGAGGCTCCAAAAGGCCAGGATCAGGCCTTACGGTCAAGTTGCCGCAGACTTTTCAGCTGCAGAACCCAAGGACACCGAACCGCCACAGACAGAGGGACACCTTCCGGAGAATGGCCCAAAAGAACTCCAGGGGGGACCCCAAGACAGACCAGTGACACCAACAGAGCATCTGAAGCCAAGGTTGGAAGTGGCCCATGGAGCAAGCCTAGGGGCACCACCACCTAAGCCTTGCAATTTGAATGATTGTTTCTTTGGGACATATGCTGGTACCTAGTGGAGCAGGGAGGGCCCGGGTTCCCCTACCTCTGGCCACTGACTCTCATCACTGGGAAGCACAGCCATTGAATCCCACCTCTAGGCAAGGCATCCACTGACTCCCGCTGCTGAGTGACACAGCCGCAAAATTCCACCGCTAGACAAAGTGGCCACTGACTTTCACACGGAGTGACACGGCCACTGAATCCGGCTACTTGGCATTGCGGCTGCTGACTCTTGCCACTGCATGGCAGACTCTGGAGCAACGCTATTAGGTGATACTGCCAGCCTTGGACTCCAAACCCCCTTTGATTGCACCATAATTCCAGGAAAAATATATTGCAGACATTTATAACTTGTCATCTAATCAGATGGGAAAAAAATCAAAAGGTTAAATGGCTAAAGATGAAATAGCCTACACAGAAAGCTAACAGGGTACTTTTTAGTTTCCAGACTTCAAAATGACAGTAGAGAAAATGTGGCAATTACAGACCCATGTCTAATGCTTTAAAACAACACTATGTAATTGCTTTGATATAAACATTGAAACATATATTCATTGTGCGCAGGGCAATGTGCTCAATCATGTTATTTTTAATGAAAATACTCTTGAAAATGGGTTAGGCAAAGAACATTTGTTATATCTGCTGTGTTAGCAAATCATTCAGTCACTATTTGATATCTAAAGTGCTATTTCCTGCCACTTGTTAGACATAACTTAATCCTTCTCTACATTTCAGTAGAGAGTTCTTAATTTTCATGTGAGCACCTCGATCTTAAGAAGAATGTAACATATTTTTTATAGTCTAGACCTTATTTTCATAATAGGAAAAACTGGCAGATTTGACCCTTGCCCCTTTAATAGCTGAGCACTATGTTATGTAAAGAAAATGCTGAGTGATCCTTCACTGAACTGATTTTTTAAAAGATTTGTTTCACGATGCTTAAGAATGGGACCATAGGAAAATATAGATCTTTAGGAGATGGCTGTTGCCAGGGCCGGCGCTTCCATTTAGGTGACCTAGGTGGTTGCTTGGGCGCCAGGATTTCGGGGGGCTGCATTTTGCCGCCCTCAGCAGCAATTCGGCGGCGGGGGGTCCTTCTGCGCTCCGGGTCTTCGGCGGCAATTCTGTGGCGGGTCCTTCACTCGCTCCAGGACCCGCCACCAAAGTGCCCTGAAGACCGGGAGCGCGGAAGGACCTCCCCCCAGCCGCAGAATTGCTGACGACAACCGGGAGCGCAGAAGGACCCCCTCCTAGGGCGCCAAAAACCCTGGCGCCGCTCCTGGCTGTTGCAAATATAAAGTACCAGAAAAGATTAGTGAAATAGGTTTTGTATTTTCAAGCTGTTTCTAGAGGAGATGCTCTGAAAGCCATAAAGATATGCTTCTTTATCCGACTAATCTATTTCACATACACAATAATTTGCAGCCAATAAAGTTAGGATGCATTTCCATGATATGGCATTGTGTGGCAAACAGAAAGGATAATCTTATTCATACTGTGGTGGTTAGTATTTTTATAATCAGCTTTGTCATGTAATATTACTGGAGAGTGTCATGCAATATTCAGTATTAGAAAAAAATAGTTTTGCAAAAGGAAGATATGCTAGACACCACTTTATATCACCAGGGATCCACTGTATGTTACAAGAGAATCATCTTCTAAGCACATGGGGTTTGGTGAGAGGACAGTACAGAGGAGTTTCTTTTTGTAAATAATACATTTTTGAAGCTGGACAATACAGATGAAGCTTTGCAGTCGCACATTCTACCAAGAAGAAAATTAACTTCTTCAGAGTTCTCTTGAGTCAAACAGGAAGTATTCCCATAACAATATTTCAGATGTTTCACCTGTTGACCTACGTTTTGAGGTGTTCCATAGAAAGCATGACACATAGCCTTAGAAAATAATTTTCTCAGAAACATAAAGACTCACTAAACTGTGAAACTTGTTGAAGTCCTGTTAAAAACCATCCAGAATTTAATGTTGGTTATAGTTATCAAATACGTTAGGGGTCTAATCATGGCTTAATGATCTAAAAACCTTCCACAACAAGTACAGTAAACTGGGAAAGGTTGGAAATCTTGGTCTCATATTTGACTGCATGAGTGACCAGAATCTCATCTTAGTAGTAGGGTGCCATTTTTCTGAGGTTTGTAGCTGTTTGTCAGGAAGAACAGGTTGGAGCTGTACAGCTTTTGTTAACCTGTTCTCCCTGACTTTTGCCTTTCTCCAAAATGTCTTTCAACAAGGTTCAAAGTGAATTAAGGAAGAACAAATCTAGCCTTCAGTCACTGTGAATTGATTTGGGTAAATTATCTAGAACAAACAATTTATTTGGGGCAGGTAAGCCCTGATCCAGCAAAGTATGTGTTTAATTTGGACCATGGGAGTAATCCCAATGAAGTCTGACAATGCTGGTAGAGGGGAAAGACCAAATTACTGAGTTCCAGGGCAGCAGTAAGGGACAAAATTGTCTCTTGAATCAGGGTACGTCTATACTTACTTCCTGGTCCGGATGTAAGCGATCGATCTGGGATCGATTTATCGCGTCTTGTCTAGACGCGATAAATCGATCCCGGAAGTGCTTGCCGTCGACGCCGGTACTCCAGCTCAGCGAGAGGAGTACGCGGCATCGACGGGGGAGCCTGCCTGCCGCATCTGGACCCACGGTAAGTTCTGACTAAGGTACTTCGAATTCAGTACGTTATTAACGTAGCTGAATTTGCGTACCTTAGTCCGAAGTGGGGGATTAGTGTGGACCAGGCCTCAGAATGAGGTTTTGTGAGTTCAAATTGGGCATCCTATGAAGATGCTTCTACCAAGCACCTGCAGGGAGAGATGTTATTTTGTTTAGATTCCTGTACTGTGTTTATCACTATGATATCTGAATTTTGCTGAACAATGCCTGAGACATTTATTATATTTCTTTGGATTCTGCTCATTATGACTTTTAACTACTGTAGGGGACTGGGTTGACTAGATTGTGCTATGTTTTCTAATCTGGCAATGTCACTGTGACTTACCTAAGCAAGCATTAGGTAGAGAATGGAAACATTTCTGAAAGGTCAAATCATAAAACCGTAAAATCCAGAGGGAGTTATTTCAAGTGTATCACTCCCATGTATGAAAGTTTAATTGATGTCACTTGGCTGAAATTAATATCTCAGAATTGAAAGTTGATATGACATTATGTAAGATACCGTAGTAAAATGCATTTTTAGGATCAGATTTTAAACCCTCCTTGTGGTATCACAATTGGACATTGTGGAAATGATTATTATGTCACAAACAGAGGATTATGATGTCAGGTGGGGAATAAGTGGCAGAAGCAGATAAATTCTTAAGAAACAACGGAGATCCTGTTTTAATGCACTGTCTTCAGTAAGAAAGAATGAGGGAAGAGAAAGACGAGGAAATATGTGACACAAAAGAACACATGTTTCCAAATAAGATATTTTTCAAAGTTTTCCATAAGGTGACAGCTGCTTTCGCAAAGACCGCATTCTGCTCTCAGTGTAAATACAGAAGAACTGCATTGAGTTTCTATAGCCCTGAACTTACACCCTGAACTGAAAGTAGATTTTGGCTCTAAGGCTTTGCTATGAAATAGAACACACTTAGGGTGACCAGATGTCCCAATTTTATAGGGACAGTCCCGATATTCAGGGCTTTTTCTTATATAGGCGCCTATTACCCCCCACCTCCTGTCCCGATATTTCACACTTTCTATCTGGTTACCCTAAACACACTTCTTCCCCTCAAAATAGAGATGGGGGAATTGCCACCCATTGTATGATGTCATATATCATTCCACATTTGGGAAAAATAATGGAGAGCAAGTTTTGTTTGAAGTTTGGTTTGGTGGGTTGTTTGTTTCTTTCTTCTCCTTCCAATTTTCACAATTTATTGTGAAAGCCTCCTTTGCTGATACACAATACAGGCCTTTTGGGCACACTGGAGCTCTTTAAACAGTTGGTTTTGCCATCATAATAAACCCTTTAAGGAGACTAATACTGTTCCCTATTGTTAACAATGTAATGCACGTTGTTTCAAGGCTCTTTAACAATAGTTAAAAGGAACTGTTTAGAATGAAATTAAGCTTCCGTAAAGTTATGTCTAAGGTAAAACATCCCTCTAGATCGATAAAGACAGGGCTCATATGTATCAACTTTGTCTATGGCCTGATGTAAAATAACTTTCTAGGAGTCACCCTGTTTTTCATGGTTTCCCCCCCTCCCCGTCTTGGATTGGGAGTGGGGCGAGGTTGCTGGTTGCTGAAAGCAAATGACTAGTAGCTTCAAAACGTAATTACTCACAAACCAACCTGCCACCTTCATTTGTATTCAACAGAGGCCTCATTTTTCCCCCTCACTGCTTAGTCTGTACTGATCAGTATATACAATGGAATTTTTGTCTCTTGCAAACATATTCTTGTTCTGTTTCACTTGAAGATGGAGATAAACATGTAAGAAAAAAAATGCTGCAGACAGGTATTTACATTTAAAAGGAAAATACATGAAGAAAATACATACATTTCCAGAATACTTTGGTAATTTGGGAGAGGGTTCCATGAAGTAACTCTAGGATGCACGTAAGCTTTACATTGTGAAGAAAAAAACAAGGGATCCATCCATCAGTAACATATTCTGAAATGCCGGGGAAAATGATGGACTTAAGAGGCTGATTATGATAAAAAAAATCTTATGTTATACAACGTATATCATATGTTATGCAATGTGTGTGTGCCCAATCCTCTGCTAATGTAAGCTGGTGTAACACCATTGTGTTTAATGGAGTTACACCGATTTAAC
The DNA here is from genome assembly GCF_013100865.1 of Trachemys scripta elegans. Lineage (NCBI taxonomy): Eukaryota > Metazoa > Chordata > Testudines > Emydidae > Trachemys > Trachemys scripta. Next base: position 17,729,310 of record NC_048298.1, on the reverse strand, counting down.
TGAGCTGACAATTTGGCTCTGTATAGTATATATTGGTCCAGATTTTTCTCCTCCTGTTCTGGCCACTTACTAAGTGGTGGATTCTGGTTCAAAATGGCCAAATGAGAATTCCTCCCATCTCACTGGCATAAAATGGCATTACCAGCTCCTTCACTGGCTATTCTTCCCATTCTGGTAGAAGGGATGGGAATGCATCCGTGCACTGGTAATGCTCAACTGACATATGGTCCCGTAGTGACCATCGCCCCCTAGCTGCTCTAACTCATGCCAGGGTCAATGAAAATACACCATGAGAATCAGGGAGATATAACTTGTTCCCTGATGCCTTTCCCTCCACTCTGCCCCCTCCTGCACAGATCAGATTTCAGCACAGGAGAGAACTGAGTCACTTTCTTTCTATCTATACACGCACAAAAAGAAACACATCAAGTTATTGTGCATACACTGACTATTTTTAGAACACCTGAGGAATAGAAACCAAGCTGGATGTGTAGTTTTCCCTCAAGAATTCCTGGGATGTTCATGTGTCTAACCCATCCTTAACTTTTTACAACCAAGAGTTAGGTGACTAAATTGGTCCTGCTCCATCTAACTTTGCCTTGTAATTGAACATTTTCCACCAAAGGCGAAAAGAGCCTGTCTTTCCTGTGTCTGTGTTTACCTGCTTCAAATATCATCAGAATGATGTCACAGGAACACACAGGAAAATAATATACAGTGAGCCCTTCTTAAATAGTTTCACGTTCAGTCTAGAGGAGGCATATGATGTCCTCTCTTCCCCTACCCTCCTTTCTGAAATCCCCATTCATCTGCAAGAGAGTTAATGCTTTCTTAGAGTATGTTTTCCTTTGCCTTCCCTCCCACCCCTGTCCCACATCTCTCCCTTCAGACACACACACTTTACATATTGCTGCCACTAAAAGCATTCAGAGAGGTCAAATTATTGAAAGTTCAGCTGAGTTTTTCTGATCTATCACAGTTTATCTACCACCCACAGTTTCCACGGAGTATTTCAGTAGTGATTAAATAACTATCAGTTTTTGGTCTCAAATAAACATGCACCAACGATATAGCTCCTACATTTTGTGTGATCTTTTTTGAGCTTGCAAAGAATGTTTGCACCCACACACTCTGTTTAACAGAATCAGGCTTCCCATTCCCTGTACAAGGAAAGCCTCATTAGAAAGACTTTTCCAGCATGGGAAGTCAGCTAGGACCAATGTGTGACAATGATAAGCAGTTGTTCTAATGTTCTTGCTCTGATGTCTTTGTCATATACTACTAATGAACCATTGAGTAGGGAAAAAAATAACAGGAAAGAACAATGATTATAGCAGATGTTGCATATTGACTCTGTGGTTTTTGCACATGACTCAAGTGCAATGCACCTAGGCTTTTTAAAAGCCCAGTGATGAATGAGTGCTATGGAAAATGGTGCTAATTTCTTTCAAGTGTTTGACACTCATCAATAGAGGTTACTAAGAAAATTGTCATAGGGCCGTGATGGGTCCCAGACATAGTAAGACTAGTGAGGGTCAGTTGCATAGAGTACATGGCTTTCTAGGCCTGATGAGGAGCTCCCGCTCTATGAGGAAGGCGAGTCCGGCACTTAACTTGCTAGCCTGGTACTGGAGAGACTCAGGATCAATTCTCCTCCCTTCTACAGACTTCCTGTGTGACCTCAGGCAAGTCACTTATGACTAGATTTTTAAAATTATTTAGGTGCCTAACGATGCAGGTAGCCCTGAAGCATTTTTAAAAAACCCACTAGGCACATATATGTAACTTTTTAGGTGTCTAAATACCTTTGTCTCTCTGTGCTTTAGTTTCCCTTATGTAAAATGGGGATAAAAGCACTTTCCTACCATACAGGGGTGTTTGAGTATAAATGTTTTAAAGATTGGCGCTCTGACAATATGGTAATCAGGGCAATGGAATAAGATGGATAGATATGAGTACTAAAGAGCCCACCTCTATAGCATCTTCATGTACATTCCAGTGACCTGAATCTTAGCATCTAGGGCAGAAGTCAGCTAGGGAAGGATCAAGAACAGGATTGGTGGATCATTTACCATTTCAGGCCATTTGCCTAATCCTGGTGGATTAGGGCAGTGGGAGATCAGTTGTTCTGTGGCTTGGTATTTGGGAGGGTATCTTACCGCTCCAAAGAATCCCCTGGGCACAGCTTAGCTTCTTAGGGCTTGCTGTGGGGCTGGGTCAGGATTTAGGAGTTAGTTGTATTATTTTGTTCTGTCTTGATTTTCTTGATGTCTGCTTTGCTGTGAAGAACTAGTAAATTGACTCTCACATTTGTCTTTCCCACCCCCCACACCATAAAGGGCATATATCCTTGCCAATATTTCTGCAGCTGACATATATCCATCAATAAGCTTAACCAATCAGGGGGACTGAAGTAGCTGCAGTTGAAAGTTAAGAGATTTGATGCTTCTCTTCAGTTTGGAAGAGCAACCCACCCCTTATTCCGGCGTCCATTGGAAACAGCAGTTAATGACCCATCCCATATGACAGGGGTATAAGACTTTTGTGTCCATGGCACATGTCATGTGATTGGGGCTAGGCTATAAAGATCAATTTCTTACCAGCATGCCTTTGTGTCACACCTTTACTACATGTGGCAAAGCTACATGATCAGGTGTGTCTGATGATGGACCCCCACTCCATAGAATCGGAAATAATGGAATAGGTTTGCTTAGATTTGAAGAGCAGTCTGAATGCAACTGATCACATGAGTGTATAGTCTGTCTACAGAACAGGATGCAGAGAATATTCTTAAAGAATGTGATGAGGTGTTTAACTGACCTGAATGAATTGTGAATAAAACACATCACATTGATATAGATCCCAACGTGCTGCCAAAAATACCTGCATCATATATAACCCCAATAGCACAGAGAAATAAAATAAAAGCGGAATATGACAGGATGGTAAGTTTCAGTGTTATTGAGAGAATACAGATACTGAGTTGGTTAACAATATGGCCACATGTAATAATACCAAACAAGTTAAGCATTTGTATAGATCCAAAAGATTTGAATAAGGCTACCACAGACATGCCAAGACAGCGTTGCGGGCATCATGTCTAGCCTTCAAAATGCAAGAGTGTTTTCAAATTTGGATGCAAGCCAAGGATTTTGGCAAGTCCAGCCTGCTAAAGTGCAACTCTACCCTTTCAGCTCCCTTTTGTGTAGATATAGTATGCACCTATTTATCCAAATTATCTGGGGGACAGCCGAAAGTTTCAGATAGCTGGAAACTCAAAAACACAGAAGTGTACTGTAAGTAGCACAGGGCTACATGAGGGACACACTGTGGATTTGACTAACTAGGATTTTTGGATAAAGGGAATTCAGAGAATTGGAATTATACTGTATATGTATGAATAATGTCTCTTTTTGATTGCCTGGGTACTTAAAATGTATCACAGCACTGAGACTTAGATCCTTTTAGGATTTGGATGGTAGTTGTTGATTTAGGGTGACAATGATCAACACTACAAGGGATGACAGCATAAAATTCTGCAGTTTAGATTCATTGATTTTTAAGGCCAGAAGGAACCACTGTGATCATCTAGGCTGACCTCCTGTGTGATATAGTTAGTAAAACTTCAGCAAATTAATTTGTTTGACCTAGAGAATATCCTTTAAAGCAGAAAACAACCACAAAAATCCTCAAGCTTCCAATCAAAGTAGATGTCTTATCTTTGCCAAAGTATAGAACTTTTAATCAAATTAGGAAAAAATGACAGATCAAGCTGAGCAAAATTAATTATAGAGGACAAGTTCTCAGTGACAAATGAGAAGGAAAGGTGGAGACAACTGGGTAAGGACCCCCCAAAAGAAGTAGGACTTACAGCGATTCATAGGAATGCCAACATAGCTAAGTAAAATAGCACCTAAGGAGCAGAAAATGATCACGACAATGCAAAAGTGCATTTGAAAATATGAAATACAGAGCTGAGAAAGAGCTTTGTACAGCAGCACAGCTTTCAGGAGCTCCTGTAAGTATTAAAAGCAAGGAGCAGCCGCAAGAGGAGTTTGAAATAAATGTGACTTAAGTAATACTCATTTCTGTAAGAACATTTGACAAATGAGAAACACAAAATGACCCCAATTTACAAAAGCTTGAGAGGGTAATTCTAGATGGATAGCCAATGGGAAAAGCCCAGACAGTTCCAAGCATAAACTTTTATAGGGACTATCGAGGTGAAATTACTGCATATGGAGAGAGGCTGTATAAAGAGCATTGATTCATAATGCCACACAGCAGGAGGCCAGAAATGCTAAACAGAACCCACTATGCCTATCTGGCTTTAGAGAAGTATAACCACAGAGCTTGAGATGCCATATTCTAGCCAGGCATGCATGTTACTATGGAAGACAAGGCAGATAAGTGTAAAATCTGGAACAAGTACCAGAAACAGAATGTATAAGAAATGCTGTTTTTCTTGAACCGGAGCTGTTATACAGCACATCCAATCGCAATGTCATAAGCCTTAAAGTCAATGACAAAATTCTCCTTTACTTCATTGGGAGAAGGATTCATTTGACTGAGGAATGGGTGAAGATCTGATCTGGATTTTACTTTCTCTGAACTGGTCTCGCCATCTATAAGACAATCAATTAGGAGTGTTTGCAAATGGATTTGTTGTCCAGGGGGGAAAGAAGCATCAATTGTCATTTGAAAGTAAGTTGTTGAACACCCTGAATTACAAGACTTTGCATCGCTGGGACTTGCTTTAAAAGAATAGGTCAGCTTGTGCCTATTAAGCAAAGTCCTTTGTGGGAGACTGTGTAGAGTCACCCTGGGCCAGCAGGGTGGCATTGGGCTTCTTTGAGAGACAAAGCCTCCTGAAAACTGGGGAAGTGTAGCCATTGCCCTCCTCTTTAGAGGAGGTGAGCAGCATCTACTCTATTGATTGAGTGGCCAGCATTGCTTGTTGGCGCAGAGCAGGGGGCAGGACCGTGGGCTCACCTTCTATTTCTTCCCATCTTCTTGGGTTGGCACAGACATGTCAAATCTCACTCACTGGGTGTGAGACTCACTCATTAGCATGCCGTCTCACCCACACACACATTCCTAGGCTTATCTCACTCATTTTGAGTAAATATAGACAGGTGTAAATTATTTTTACTCAGGCACTGAAAGAGACTTCAGGAAGAGGGCTTACAGCTTGGAGAGTGGCTTTCCAAATTTGTATACTGTGGTAACCATGGAGACAACAGGCCCATGTTCCATACATGTGCAAAAGGAGAAAGGAGACTATGTGAGGGGAGAAGTGTGTGTGTGTGTGTGTGTGTCTGTGTGTGTGTGTGTGTGAGAGAGAGAGAGAATACTTGATGTTCAAAAAAGTATGAGTTCACCCAAAAACTGAGCAAGACTTGATCGAAAGTTTTCGGGTTCTGCAAAATACAGTTCAAAATTTACATCACACTGGACAAATTCATGTCCTCAGGGTTCTCCAATCATTCAGGTTTTTGTTCCAACCAGCAAATAATTATTTTTTATTAAAATCCAATGGTTTGCATTGCATATAGAATTCTCACAAGCCTTAGACTTCAATATGAATTAGGACATTTAAGTATTTCACATGCAGTATTAAGCAGTGTACATTTTTAAACAAATGATTAAGTGCTGGTTGGATTAAAAACCTGGACTATTGGCTGTCTCCAAGGACCAAAGATGAGAGTCCCTTTTTTAAGCAATGACCTATCACACCACTCTTTGGCCTTGAATCCCACTTTTTGGGGTTGTAAATCTGACTCTTAAGGACAGCTAAACCCTGCTATCTCAGTTGTCATGTCCCTTTGGAAAGCATCGGGACCGTGATTGTGAGTGGCCCCTGCATGGGTGGCAAAAAGAGAGAAAGTTTCTCCTATCCTTGTGGCTCATGTCTATGTTTTCTTTCTCAAAATGAAGACTTAAATAGCTTTACTTCTCATGGTATGCAATCCATATTTTTTGTGCAATATTGGTCAGAAACAATGATTTATTTATTTCATTTCCTGGAAAATAGCCTAGAGTGATTCTCTCTCTCTCTCTCTCTCTCTCTCATATATAAAGATTCATTTTTAGCTACTTATTCTTTTATACTTATGAGAAAAAAAGGAGCTAGATCTCTTTTATCCAACTAGCAGTAAATTGAGTGTAACAACATCATTGTAAAATGATGTGCTTTTATAAAGTCCTGAATATGGTGCATCTTTTGTGTTTTGTTTCTTATTGTTTGCTCTACACAAAAGGATAATTCATTAGGCCAATTCTCCAAATAATCTCAAAGTGACATGAATTCCTCTGCAGAGTGAATGTCTGTAGTAAGTAATCCATGGAAAACAGACAGGCGTCTCTTGTCATTTTGGAGCTTTAATCCACTGCCCGGAGCATGAAAATGCTCAGGATAACAAGTGTGGGAATGACCAAAATCAACATTATTTTTTGGATTTTATTTTCTTTACAATGCTGCTGATCAGTAGAATTGCTGAATCTGGCAGATACAATGCCCTTGGATTAAGGAATTAAACTCAGGAGGAAGAAGAATTTGTTAAAGGGGGATGGAAAAAAAACTTTTTTTCCCTTTGGCAAATGTTAAGCAATGAAACCAGCGTTGACAGAATGTTTAGGTCTAGTTTACAACAGTATTAAGCCACCCTCCACCCCTTTTTTTTAAAGTGTTTAAGTTTTTAATTAGAATAAAAACCATCTGCAGCTTTTCAAATATGTACTTCCGTTTGAAGCTCAGAATAGAGTAAACCTTATATCCTAAAGAGTGAATTTGTACCTGCGTGTAGGTGTAGAAAACTGATGTTGTATTCTATTGGGGCCAGATTATGATGCTTTTACATTGACTTTACTGACACTATTTATATGATTAGTTATTCACCAATGTGAGTAAGAGAGTCATAATTTGACCCTTAGCTTCTACTGTCCTAAAATATCTGTCAATCTTTTCATTCTGTAAAAGTTTAAAACAAAATAGATGGAAATACTAAACTGCTTGGACAACATGCTTGTTTTAGTAAAGGTTGACTTCCTATGCTTACTTGAATGTTTGACGATTCTGCATGGCTGGAAGACTCTGGTAATTCTTCAAGCACTGAAGAAGGAGAGTGTGTGTGTGTGTGTAGGGGGGCAGGTTTATGTTTGTATTTAAAGTTTTCCTTTACACTTAGCAGACATTGGGGTCTTCCTGCAGTCTTCCTTCACCCTTTATGATAAAAGGCAAAAAACCCAACTTCATTAATGAGTTTCACCCAATTATTAAAAAACAACAACCAAACAACAACAAAAACCCACATAAAATAATACCAGAGTGTCCAAGCAATTGGAAGGCTGTGGACATCTTAAATTTATAAGAATCCTTTGGAGAATCCCCCAGTATAATTTACAAGCCCGGCTGGACCTATACATGTCTTGAACTGACTGTTGAAGTGAGCTTTACTAGGAATTTCTTTTGCTGGATTGGGGTGGGGGGGGAGGGTAAAGGAACTTTTCCTAACAAGGCTTTAAAAGCTTCAGTGGTAAAGTTATGTTGATGGAAGTCTCCCTTACTTGTTCATTGAGAGCAAGTCACACAGGATTACACTATGGGCAGGAGATGTTATTATGTGGGTGGCACTATTCAGGGTTTATTTTTTGCAGGGGGTGATTTTTTTATTCAAAATAGTAAAATCAAATCAAATCAAATCCCCCAACTGGCTATAAATTCGCTCGTGCCTTTGGAGGTGAATTTATAGCTCCGTGCCTTTCACGAGCTTGGTGGAGGTTTCTCTTCCCTCCTCTAATCTCTGCCTAGATGTTTTTTGCATGTGTTGTGTGACAGCAGGGGAAGGGGAGTGGGTTGTGCTTTTCTCTTCTCCCATTGTCAGCTAGTGTAAGAGCGTGTTGGGAAAAACCTGTCTGCGGGATCCTGTGTCATCTCCCGCTACATGTGCACAGGAAAAGTCAGTGCTGCTCGCTGTGCCTCTCTGTTTCCCTTTCATTCAGTTGCTTGCACTGAAGCAGGGAGCAGGATTAGCTCGTGGCACTGGCTATCAGAGGAGCGTAGATAAAAGGCACAGCTCCTTAAGCGCCACTGCTGCAGCCCTTGTTATTTTTTCCCCCCTTCCCCACAACAGTTGTGCCTCATTATCCACTGTCTGGCTCAATTTTTGTGCCCGTGTATTGGAAGGGGCTTGAAGTTTTCCCTGCTCCACCGACTGTGGCAGAAGAAGGAGAGATGTTCTATAGCGTGGCCATGAGGTCTTGATTGTTCTGCGTTTATGAATGAAACTGACCTCAATCACCTGTTACCTCCAGTTTCTAGATTGTTTGAAGTGCTGCGGCTGTACCCTACAGGACCGAGGGCACCGAGACTCCAATATACAAGGACCCTACAGTATCGTCTGCAGCATGAGCTGGCTGAATAGGATTGCATTGCTTTTCTTGGGAGTATTACTAGCAGAAAGAGTGAACTGCCAGCATGTGAAGAATAACGTGCCAAGACTCAGATTATCCTATAAAGGTAAGTCTGTTGTTGTCTTTTATTTCCTCTCTCTCTCTCTCTTTTCCTAGGATCTGTTCCTATTTTTCCTGCTTTTCCTTCTAACTAAAAAAATGGAGATTTGTGTTATAGAAAATATTTTCAAACACTTAACAACCCATCTTATGTTCAATACTACTCAGTTTAAATGCAGACAAAGAAGAGTTAGTTACATTTGCAAAGATTCTAGAATATGCTGATTTTTGTAAGAACATTATATTATTTCATATGACTTTACTCTTTAAAAATGATTAGACCTCTTTGACCACCCAATTAATCTTTGTGCTGCTCTGGGCATGTTGTACAGCTACAACAGAGTATTTATCTAGTTCAAACACGATGGAATAGAGGGAGATTTATGTTGGGTTTTTTTATGCATGAAGTGGTTAAATCTCAGTCATGAATATTCAGTTTGTACAGATCTGACAATCAGATGCCTCACATAAGCGGTAGATGGTGGGTTTGCCAAAAAAGTATAAACTGAAAGGAACAGATCAGCTCCAGAAAAAGGAATAATGTACTAGAAATATTATATGTGGATCTTCAATGCAATGCAATTTTTTTTCTTAAATGAAATTGTATCATATGTACTTTGAGTATATTTCAGTAATCCTTAGAGAGAATGTGTTATTTAGGGAAGATAACCATGATATTACACTTACCTTTGGAAATTGGCATAGCATTAGACACAATGCATTGTCAGTAATTAACTTTAGTAAAATTATTGCTATTATTAAAAGTCAGGACTGTGAAGAACCAGACATACCCTCTCCCTTATCATTGCAGGAGATTTCATTAAAGATTCTATATATGTACATTGTTGAGAGAAAAAATAAAAAGCTGGACAGTATACAAATGGGATAGAAAAGTAAACTGTAAGAGCTAGGTATTATTATTACTAAAAGAGGTTTCCACCCCTAAAAGTTGACTTCTCATAATCCCAGATGATTTATGGCGAGGAGATGGGGGAAAGTAGCTTGAGTTCAAAATGTGTGTGTGTGTGTGTGTGTGTGTGTGTGTGTGGTGGAGGGGAGAAATGTACCATTTCTACAATGCAAAAAAGTGAACATGTATGTTTCTGGTCATAGATGTCAATCTCTGTCTGCTGTATAGTCTATATATCTCATGCCAGGAGAAGTATGTTCTCTACTTTTTGCATAACAGGCAGAATCTGTCTTTCTGGTGGCACAAGTGTGAAGAAAGAAACACCTAAGTGATTCCAGGCAGTCGTCATTTTCACACTTTAAATCAGAAAATTAAACACCTATAAAACTTGGATGTGTTTTGACTTCATTGTGAAATAAATGAATGTGCATATTTTAAAAAGAACGTGCGTGTGTGTAAGCACCACTTTATATATGAAAAGGACGCTTCATGGTTCTCAAAATGTGTCACTTTGTGAGAAAAATATTTTATATTTAATAAATACAAATTGGTTATTTTAAATAATCTGAGAGACAACCTGATGCATGTGCCATGTTATAAAACTCTTTAAATACCACTTTCACTGTTTGTGATCTAACTTCCAAACTTTAATGACCCTACTGTAAAACTCAATTAAATTATTATATAGGAGTTTAACTTCAAGTGTTGCTTAAAAGTGATCCATTAAAGTGTTTAATGGCTAATTAATAATTGTTTGCTATTTTTCACCCCATTAAAGTTTATTGAGGGCTCAATTCTGCCACTCATACTAATGCTGAATCTTCTCATTGAAATCAGTGGGACTAGCTGCGTAATAAAGTGATACTTTGGTTTGAGGAAGGGTGGCAGAATCTGGCCCATAGTTTGTATACATTGATACGATATCCAAACATATAACCAGCTTTGCAACACTTGATTATTCTGCTGGCTGGCTGTTTTTAACTTCTGCTTCTGTTGGGAACAAGAATCTAATTCTCAGTTTTTTATTTAATAAACACCAGCTTCTAGGGCAAAGTTTTTCACAATAGTAACTCAGAAACTGACTCCTTGGTGCTGTTTGTGTAATTGACTGAACAAGCTGTAAAAATGAAATGACCACAAGACAATGAGTACTCTAGCTCCAATCCTGCAAAACACTTAAGGGCCTGCTTAATTTTAAGCATATGCGAAATAAGAGCTCTATCCTGCATGGTGCTGAGCACATTAGGCCAGTCTACCAAAACACTTACGCATGTGCTTAACTTTAAACCTTTGGGTAGTCCTACTGACTGCCTGGGTCTACTAACATGCTTACAGTTGAACACATGCTTAAGAGTTCTGCTGGAGCGAGGCCAAAGTGTTCAGCATGTTGCAGGATGGACTCATACGTTTCTAGTTATTATAAAATAGAGAAAAGTAAGACTTATCAGCTGGTGTTTTTCAGATGGCTAATTATCCTTCTGATAAAATGCTGTGTGGATAAATAGGCGCAGTGCTTTGTGAATATGCTGCTTTCAGAGCTGTGCCTAGTGAAAATATAGTTTGTGGGTAATGAAAGAATATATTACATATCAATGTGGATCTCATGTGAAGATACCATAGGCCATTTTCTTACCAGTGGGACTAATGGGTATTAAAATTACTAGCAATTAGGAAAAATAACACCCCACTCCTCCAATTACCTAGCAGTTCTATTTCTGCATAGAGAGCCTGGCAGTTTAATAAAATAAACTGTGAAATGAATGAGAACATGCAGGGTAAAAAAGAATGTGTCAAACAATTTTTCTTCTGTTGTTTTACTCACAGTCATGTTTTTGTTTTTGAATGTACACTTGATTTTTGCCTAAGCAAATGCCTTGTAGCCAGTTGTCATTGTTTTGTTTCTAAAGAACAATAGGGATTTATTTTAGCTTCTTGTTTTTTTCTGACTAATTAGATGTCAAACATAGTTAAAACATGCAGGCATTTGGCTTTAAAATTTCCAAAGTGATTCATGAAGGGTTAAATCCCTGCCAACCTTAATTTCCTATGGTCACTTGTTTTCAAAGGTCCACTATTAGCTCTGTCATTTCTCAGGTTGCCAGATAGACGTTTCAGTGAACTCCCATTCTTACTTTCTTTTGACTTCCCGTTGCTCAGTCTCACAGATTAGAAGTATCATATCGAGCACATTTTGTGTAGGGCAAGGGAGGGAGTCCATGTAATAAATATGTTATAAATTGGGCCACCTTTATGGAAGAGGGACCAAAAAGATGCTTTCAGGTTCATTGCAGAAGTGACAGGTTAGAAAAATGGGGTCTCTTGGCTTTGTAGCAGTCAGATTTGGGCAGCTCACCAGGGAAAGCAAATATGGGGCAAAAAGAGATGACATCCTGTCCTTATTGAAGTCAATACTCGCAAAACTCACATTGACTTCAGGAGAAGTCAGGATTTCATCCCATAAATCTCAAACACAAACATTTCGCATAGGTCCATGAATGGAAAGATATCTGGCCCAGACAATATTTCTTTCCGATTCTTTTCATTGACTTCTGTGGGCTTTGGATCATGTCCTAAATATGGGGAAAAAATTAGCTTAAAACTACTGCAGGTTAAACTGATCCCCACCACCTTCCCCTCCCTTTTGTAGCTATTTAAGGCTGCATCTGGTGAAATAACAAAAAGAAATTTAATTTCCAAGACGCAAAGAAAGCCTTTCATAAAACAACTGTTAAACAGTGAGGAAATAACATGTTCTTAAAGTTTCTTTTTATCCCAATGACTTGTGTTTCAATGAACAGTGTAATGAGCTCTACTATGTTATTAGGTTGTAGGTTCTGTTCAGAAAGCATCTATTATATAGAGAGTTCTCTGTGTGATGGTGATCAAGTTGTGAGTGCAAAGTTTAAAACAATAAATATAGTCTTAGCTCCACATGGATTTTTCCTTTCTTTCCTTCCCTTTTTTTCCATCCGCTCCATCTCTCTCTTTTTCTTTTATGCAGTGAACCAACAGCATAAACAAATGCTAGATCTAGCTACAAGAAGTTTTGTTTTTGTTATTACTAAAAAGAATTCCCATTAAAATACCTTGTTTCGTAAATCTCTCCCCAAGGCAACTCTGATTTTTGTCATGAGTAAATCTTGTGAACTCAAAGTTTCTCATATCCATCTGTCTCGTCCCATTTGTTTATTGAAAATTTCTAAATCCTCTTAGTATGTTTGGTAAAAGTACATATGTGGTTCTTTTTTTTTTTATTGTTGCTCAATTGGATGCACGTTACTTAAGAATAAGTAACTGGACGAAGATTGCATGTAGATTCAGTTGTACTACTCCCTGGTTTGCATTCAAGCCATAGTAAGAATAGATATTTTGCCTAAAATTGGAATGAAAATAAGAACTGCCCCCAGACTCTGTGTATGATCAACCTACAAATGTGCCAGAATTTCATTCACTCTCTTATAGACAAGTAGCTCTGAACTATCTGGGTACATGTGAGTCTAAGTATGATATTTAATTGATAAGGTAGTTTATCAACTTGTCCTACTTGCACTTGATAACTTGCAGGTGTTTTTTTCTCCCTAATTCTATAGCCAACCACATAATACCACTACAAAACAAAACAAAACAAAAAAACAGAGAGCATTTTAGTAAGAGCATTAATAATGTACAGGGCCTGATTGGAGACGTGTCTCTCCTCACTTAATATCACAGTTTGTCTCAAAACTCAAGATACCCGTTTACAGGTCTTATAATTAAATTACATTATGCATACATCGTCCTCTCTGGAAACCTCTCTTTTCAGTCTCATTGTGAAGAAGATAAGGGAACTGAGAACTTGGAAAGAGGAGCAGGGAGGTAGGAAAAACAAGTGTTTATGGACATAAGCAAGGACTTGTAAGATTCTCCAGCCCCCGTTCTCAGTAGATTGCAAAAAGATCTACAGTTCAGGCTCCTGTTATGTCAAGATCCATTTGTCACAGGAGTTGGGAGTACAGGACTTAGATGCAGCCACAAGATTTTCAGGCAGCCTTGGTCCTGATCCTGGAGTATGTTAGTGTAGCTTAGATGCTGATCTCACTAACGTTAGCTGACTGTGATCCCCAAGAAGGCCAGATACCAGATAAGAATGGTCAGAACAGAACAGAGGCCCACTGTGACACAGCCTTTCTGCCCCCAGCATACCCCCTACATTGGAGAGAGGGGAAGTTGGTGTAGAGACTAGTTAGAATGCTTTACATCAGCTGAGATCTTGCCTGTGTAGGGGAATTCTCAACTGGCCATTTAGCACAAAAGATTCAAAGTGACCAGAACAAGGAGGAAGAGAAGCCAGCCCTACATTTTTATTTTATCTTCCCAATTTTCCCATTAAATGCTAGTAAAGAAAGTGTGGTTTCTGAATTACAAAGCTCTCCCTTTCTTAGAGGGCTGACTATTTCCATGTAACTCGGCCTGCTATACAGTTTCTTGTTCATAAAAGGTGCCGGGTTGATAGTAATGGAAACTGTGCTCTTCTCTTTGTCTATGGAGAAGCTTGCCCTTGCTGCTTGTTGCATCACACTTAAAGCCCTGATCCAGCAAAGAATTTAATCAGATCAATGGTCCCATTGAACTCAGTGGGACTACTCACATCATGATTAAAATCTAGCATGCATTTCAGTGCTTTGCTGGATTGGGACTTAGATGCATCTCTGAGTGCTTGGGACACGTTTAGGTACATGTTGGTACCACAACACCTGACCAAAAAAAAGGTTAAAATAGGGAAATCAGCATGTACAGGGTTATTCCAGTGTTCATGGTCTACTAACACCTATCCATTATTACCATGTATAGTACATGAATACAGGGAATTATATCAGAGAGGAAATCACTAAATGATTCCTATTTTTGACTTTCCTAAAAGAAGATGTGTTTTTCAGGTTTCATTTAATATATTGCCATATTCTGTTCCCTTCACTTGTGGTTTTGGTTTGACTACATCCTTAAAATGATCACTGATGATTCAACATGCAACATCTTCTGCAGTTGGTGTTAGAGAGTCTTCTTTCTATTCGTCTTTTCTGGGCTGCAGGCTCACCCTTTATTGCTCTCATGTTCATGCCTGACAAATTGTAATGGAAGCAATAATCATGTAAAGATGCGCCAATGTTTTGAATAGCTCCCATATCTGCCAGAGTCTGACTTGACCTCAATTCAATTTGAAGCAAAATAAGATCTCTACCTGAGGCGGTGCCTGAGTGAGGGAGATGAAAACAAATCCCTGTAAGTGATGTCAAGGACTGTGACATTCTACTTCCAAGTTTCAAAGTTAAAAAAGGGTAAAATCATTCTCAGAATCCCACATGCTTATTTTTAAACTAGTGGACAGTGGCAGCTCTAGGTCAAAATTGTAGATGAGGCTCTGTAATTTGCCTTAGTGTGCTTATTAATTAAGGTCACTTGTGGATGTTCCTTTCAGTGCTCTGCTGTGGGTGGTGGGCTATTCAGTGAATTCCTTCTACTGTAGCATTAAAGCCCCTTCTGGAATGTGCACATGTACGCTGTGCAGTCACAGGGGCTTGCCCTATGTAGCCTTCATGTGGGCTAGCTCGTCTTGTCCGGTAACAGCTGTGAATGGTGCGCATAACTCTGGTGATGGTAAATTCACTTTTATTTCCCTAATTTTTTTGAGTAGTGCAGAACCCCATTGCCCCCAGTGAAAGAGCCAGAGGGGAGCTCGCCTCCACTGTTGAGGACACAAACATTTTTAAAAGTGCTGTAGGCTCCCTCCCCACTCAAAAGTGCTCCCTGTTACAGTTCTCTCTCTCTCTCTCTGTCTCTCTCTCTCATAAACATTACTGTACTTTGACTCTCAACTAGGCGAACCTCATGGAGCTGGAGTTGGGCTTGGATTCGTTATAGTAATGCCTCTCGATAGCACTCGCAAGTTTAGTCATCTTCTTCTTTTTGTGATCCTTATTATTTATTATTATTACTTTATAGTACAGTAGCACTCAGGATGAGCTAGGCACTGCCCAGATGAAGATAGAGGAGAGTGTATCTCAATCCTTGTCATGAAGAGTTACAACCCAGTGGACCTTTGTTCACGTGCTTTCAGTTTTAATGGCCTATGAGGTTTTTGTTTTCACTGTGTCGCCTCTGACAAGCGTTGCCTTAACTTATAACATCAGTCTTCTGAATACATAATGTAACTTTTGGCACAGTTGTCACCATCTACTATGCAAGTTTGGCACACACAAGGCACTGGCATTTTTACCTCCCAAAGTATGACATGCGTCTTAGGAAGACAGTACCATTACATACTTTTCATGTACTTCCATAGGAGGAGATTCGGATCTCAGTTATGCTCATCTAAGGCCCCAAATTGGGAATGCATCCCTATTCATGGAAGCACTGAAGTACATGGTTAAGTTCCACTGATTAAAGTTAAGTTTGTGATTAAATGCTTTTCTGAATCTCAAGTAACTCTTCTGAAGTCAACTGAGTTCGTCTGGATTTATACTGCAGTTACTGAAATCAGAATTTGGTCCAGAAAAGTAAATATACAGTACCATTATGTTTAGCATTTTCTTAAAGACTTTGCTCCAGTTCACCTCTCCTGTATCTACCTTCATCGCACAAACAAGTACTTCCAAACCCAATTACACCCACTGGTGGTGACTGGCTGTGGCTGCAGAGCCTTTCTTAATAGGCTTTAAATAGGCTGATTCTAAATCAGGTCTGTTACCCTGTGTGAGTTACCTAAGTCTTCTAATTCAAATGGCATATACTACTTTTAGTTTCTAAATATTTCCATGACCCAGTTTCGTATAATATGGCTTGCACATAAGTATGCATATGCATCTGTGCAAATCTAAGGAGATATGCAGATCCTGGACCTGATTCTCCTCTCAATTATATTGGTATAGTTGCATTGACTTTACTGGAGTCACTCCAAATTTACACTGGTGGAACAAGAGCAGAATTAGACCCTGATTTCAGCTTAATTTTGAATATTCCAAATGATAAAATTTTGAATGATCCTTTTTCCACCCTGACATTTACATATTTTCTATGAGCTAAAAATCACCTGCAGCAGTCTCTGAAATGTGTGGGCATCATTCTGCAATGCGTCATCCCTGTTTTTCATCCCTTGGTGTTTGATAGCCAAATACTAAACAGTCAAAAGTGTTTGCCATTCCTCTAATGCTTCAGAATTGTTTGGCATTTGTTGGCCTGCTTGCTTATCTCTCCAGCTGAATGTTATAGGAACTGTATAACCAAGCAGTCAAATAACGTTCCCTTCCTTTATAAATATTTTTGTGCAAACTTGGATCTTGCAGAGAACAGTCTGAGGAATGGTGCAATTCTTTGCTTTGTATCTACAATGCAAGCACAAGAAAAAGAAAGTTTTCTTTCCCTATTTTCTAATGAAGTAAAGACCGTATTGGCTCCTATGTGCCATCCTAGCTTGTATGGAAGCTTCTGCATGATGTGGGAAAAGGATTCCAATAACTTGGTGAGGATCATTTAGCTACCAAGGGGAAGGGTTCACAGCCCTGGGGAGACTGAAAGCGGGTGCAGCCTGCAAACATTTCAAATCCAGAACAGTCTTGGGGAAAGCAGAGTGCAACCCACTGCTTTACTGTAGACACTTCCCAAAGTGATGGAAGCGATCTTTCCACTACTGTAGTAAATCCACCCCCTCAAGAGGCGGTAGTTAAGTCAACAGAGGAATTCTTCTATTGACCTAACAGTATCTATAACCAGGACTTCGAGAGAACGGATGAGAACGGTCTTATCTTCTGAGCTGCCTTCTTTTGACCTCTCTTGTTCCCCTCAGCTCGAGGAGGTGAAAAAGGAGCACCAGGACCATTGTTCTGAAGAGTCTCCATGGCAAAAACAGATATTAAATGAACTCCTGAACTATCTGCAAAAATGTTGTTTTTTCTCCCAGAAAAGTGAATTCCAGAGTTTCTGTTCTTCCAAGAAATGCCAGAGTCTATCTGCCAAGAGTCTACGTGCATCAAGAGAGAAATGTAGGAAGGGAGCATGACGTGATTTTAAAGAGCTACTGTCCACACTGGCTGAGATGTCCTAATCATCAGCAGGATATTGTTTCCAACATTATAGCTATGCAGCTTGTGCCAGTACAGATCCAACTGTCAATATTGCGATTATAGCATCGATCCTGGGGTCTTTGTATTCTGGTCGTAACAGTGGACTCCTAGCTGAAATTTGGCATACAGGATTTGCTCTCTGGAGAAAAGAAAAAGAGAAAAATCTTTTTGGTCTTTTTTAAAAGGGTCTCTTTTAGAAAGTACATTATGAAGCTAAAATATAAGTGTATTAGATATTTAAAACATTTTCCTTACCTGCAGCTTAGATCATTACAACTAAAAATCCTTCTCTGCTATTGACTCACTGTGTGGTCTTCTAGCTTCTTTGATCCCCACTACAGTAACATCTCCCAGCCTTTAACGTTTTGTCCTCACAACACCCCTATGTGTAAGGGAAGTGATATTATCCCCACTTTATAGATTGGAAACTGAGGCACGGGGAAACTAAGTGACATACTCCAAGTCCCACATTTAGTCTGTGTTAAAACAGGGATGAGAACACCCATCTCCAGTATCCTCGGCTAGCACCCTAACTACTGGACCATATTTTTTCTTTTGGCTTTGGGCCTCAGTTTCATCATCTGTAAAGTGGTGCTAAATAACGTTGTGAGATGTTGGTAAGAGCCAAAGTCTTGCCACACTTACTCACATTGAATAGTATCTGATTCTCAGATTTGCAAATTCAGATTTCAGCAAGGAGTCATTTTTTATGCTCATCATACAAAGAGCTGAAAAAAGGTGCTTATTGCAAAAGTATTGGTAGTTGTGTACTGAGATGGCACAACTTATGTTGCTATAATACTGGCAATATCTCACTGATCATTTGGATATTTCAGCTAATCCAGACAGGAACTCTCTAACCTTTTTCATATATCCTTGTACATTTTGCTCTCAACGTATGCAGTAAATGTTCTGAGTGGCGGTAACTTTGCCCTGAGTGAGTGTTTATTATTGGTATTATTGTATTTGATGACTATTACAGTTACACAAGTATTTACAGGATTAGGGCCTTGGTTTGTTCATGTTTAAAACTAATGGCAAGGAATAGCTAACAAGATAAAGTCAGAAATGGGATTCTGCAGGTCTCTTGTTTTCATACACTTTGCTTCTAGACTAAGTAAAGAAGCACCTGTTTCTTAAACTGGAGATTGCCTTGATCTTTCAAAATATAAGTTCCAGTTCACATCTTCCACATGCCTTCAGTGCAGCCATATGACATTTCATGAATTAACCCAGGAAATGACTTACATTTGCTTTTATACTTACTTCCTGTTCCCTCATGTGATGGACGGGCTGTTCTGAATATCATTTTGTTCCATAATGATATATCAACTTTAATGACAGACTGACAAAGAAACACTGAATCAGCACAATAATTAACACAAATATTGCTGTATTTAAAAAAAAATCTGTTGCTCTGAACTAAAACTAACAAGATGTCACTGAGGTCTCCTTTTAGCCTCCGTGAGTCACTTATTAGCTGGTTTCTATGCAGAGTATGCAAGCATCAAATGATCACAGCTAGTAAACAGAATGACAAATCAGTTGAAACAGACATGAAGGGTTCAACCCTACTTCCACTGAAATCACTGGGATTTTTGCATTTTGCTTCAAATGTAGCAGTGTTGATCCTCATAAGTGTTTATTTGTTTCTTTGTTTCTTGGGATCTGATTATCCTCTCAGTTATCCTAGCATAAATCAGGAGCAACTCCATTAAAGTCAATAGAACTATGTAGGAGTAACACTGGTATAAATTAGAGTGAAATCAGAGACTTGCTATTTTAAATTTTTATTGGATACAAGGTACCAGAAGCAAGATTGAGCAACACAGGTTTTATTTCAGAGTGGTAGCCGTATTAGTCTGTATCAGCAAAAACAACAAGGAGTCCTTGTGGCACCTTAGAGAATAACAAATGTATTTGGGCATAAGCTTTCATGGGCTACAACCCACTTCATCAGGTGCATGGAGTGAAAAATACAATAAGCAATATAGATATTACAGCACATGAAAAGATGGGAGTTGCCTTACCAAGTGAGGGGTCAGTGCTAACGAGGCCAATTCAATTAAGGTGGAAGTGGCCTATTCTCAACAGTTGACAAGAAGGGGTGAATATTAACAGAGGGATGTTATCTGATCATGTTGTCACATTATCATGCATCTGATGAAGTGGGTTATAGCCCACAAAAGCTTATGCCCAAATAAATTTGTTAGTCTCTAAGGTGTCTCAAGGACCCCTCATTGTTTTTGCAGGTTTTATTTGTTAAGAATGATTTCCTAGCCGAGACTTGCCACAGAAGGCCTTTAAAAGGAAATTTCTGAGAGCTGAAATTCTTTTAAAAATGTTTTCTATCGGCATGAAAAAATATGATAAAAGCTGAATTGTATTTTACTGTACATTCACCCTCAGTACTATGCATACAAAGTATTTTACCTTATACCAGACGTATGGAAGTGATCAGTGTATGTAAATTACAAGAGAAGAAGGTGAGGTATAGTTAGGAAATGTGCACTTGTTTCTGGTTATAACACTTTGAAACCACACCAAAAGAAAAAAAAAAAGAGAGAGAGACTTTACATTTTGAGGCACCTTTTCTTTCAAAATAATGAATGGAGAATGGTTAAAACAGCAATGATTAAAAAATAACTCAGCATGAAAGCACAATATGGTACTGAACTTAGCCATTCAATTAGCTCTTTTGGACACTGGAATCTAGAGAGAAGGACCAGATTGTGAACTCTTTCCACAGAATGGAGAACTGGAGCAATCTCCGTTTTTCTTCATTGGGACTACTCATGTGAGTAACTGCTCACTAATGCGAGTAAGGGATTTCAGTCTAGCACAAAATAATTTGTATTTTCATTGAACCTGATCTTGCATCCACTGTGCTCTTACACATTTCTATTCTGAAAATCCCACTAATATTCAGGATTGTAATAAGGTTCTGATACAAAGCCCATTGATGTCAATGGGAGCAGCCGTATTTCTGGTTATCTGGGCATTAGCACATTTTTTATTCTGAGAGGGATTGTCCAAGGCAACTGGGTTTATCCTCCTACTCTTTTAGAAAAGCTGCAAAAGCTCAACCTTGCATGGGAACAGCAATCAGAAGTAGAAGGATAGATCTGCCCTTATCTTCCACCAGCTTCTGCTATGAATTGCTGCATTCCAAACCATTTTGGAAATTAGCACCTGAACATATGAACTCAGAGGTATTGAAACTTTCATACCTTTAACAGCTCTGCAGATCTTTCTATTTATAGATATATGTATCTCCTACGATAATGACCACTTGCAGTCAGCAAGCCTTATAATGCAGTGTCAGAGCTTCTCTGTAACTTTAAACTCACCCCTTTATGGGAAGAGGTGAGAACTACGCTGTGTTTTAAATATTTCCAAAACTAAGTAAAGACAAAAACAAATCCACAGAAGTATCAAGGCTAGATCCTAAACTGGTGTAGATTAGTGTAGCTGCATTGGAGTTACACCAGTAGAACATCTGACACTCCATGTCTAACAGTTAAACAAGTGCACCTTGGGAGGGGATGTACATAGTGGGCCAAATATTGTGATGCTGATTTACCTAGATGCTGAGAAATCTAGCCCATTATATACTCAGATTAATCATCACACTAATACCCCGTACGTCCACATTTTCCTTTGTTGCACATTAGCAATTCTTTTGGTTTTATGTAGTGTAAAAATTCTCTGGTTTAAAAGTTACTCAATCCTTCAAATCAAGTACTTCTAAAAAAAGCAGAGGTAAACATCTACAGTAGATAAGCAAAGAACAGAGAATATAAGAAAAATCTGAATAGGCTTTGAGCCAGCTAGTTTTGTACATGTTTTACAGTACTACTCTATTGCTTAGATTTGGAACTGGTTGGCATATATATATATATATATATTCATGCCAACCAATTCTAAATATATATATACAGAGAGAGAGAGAGAGAGAGATATTTACTAAGTCATTCAAGGCTGAAGCAGCTCCAAAAAACTGATTATTTAGGCATCAAACCTAGAGAATGTTTCCAATGCAAAGTTCACTTATAGGGGTGATATGA
The DNA here is from genome assembly GCF_013100865.1 of Trachemys scripta elegans. Lineage (NCBI taxonomy): Eukaryota > Metazoa > Chordata > Testudines > Emydidae > Trachemys > Trachemys scripta. Next base: position 17,707,726 of record NC_048298.1, on the reverse strand, counting down.
GTTACGTACCTACCCCATAATCATGGGATAACATGGTATCACTGCTGGAGTTTACCATGTAATAATAATTTTCACTGGTGTTAGTCTGTAGTTTCCATCTATTTCTTCAGAATACCATGATGTATTTCATGCAAGCTTCATAATTCAGTAAATAGCTTATGTCACTTCAATAATCATTTACAGAACTCATTTTCCTTCTCAGAAAAGCGTCTGTGTGCTAATTTGATTTGGTTAAATTATTCCGAAAAGGACTCACTGAGACAAAGTTAAATGTAATTTCATTCAAAGGCTATGGGATTTGCTCACTCGGGTTAATATTCTTGTAATGAAATGTGATTTTGTCTTGATATTTATGAGGAATTTTCAAAAAAAAAATTGGCTTCATCCTGCAAATTCATCCTCATGTGAGTAGTTCCATTGATTTCACTGTCAATGGAATTACAGGCACGATTAAGCCAATATTCTCATGAGTAAGTGTTTGCATGAAATGGCCTTTTTGTAAAATTGTGTTTGATGTGATTATAAATACCATTGTTCTAAATAAAAAGATAGAAAGCTGGCACTCAGAAAATAGTTTCCCTTTTTAAGTAATGATCCAACAAAGCCAAGCCATTCATAGAACTGCATCTGAAATTGTTCAGTTTTGTTCAGAATAGGGTAAAAACCTAGGCAAAATTGTGGAGTTTTACATCATCCCCAAATTGAAATCACATTGAACATCTTGCAGGAATAGTCTGTCTTGATCTTGGTTACTTCCTGATTTCAATATGGTTGGAAATACCACAACAGTAATGGGAAAGAAACACATTGACTGCAGTGGGTGCTGGTTGAGCCCCTGGCCAGGAACTATGGCAGTGCAAACAATTAATCAGGTGTTTTTGAATGTGAAAGTAGGTCTGGATTGAGTTTTTGAGTGAAGGTTTAAGACAGTTCTTATTTTATTCAATCTTTTTCATTCCATCCCTTCTTAACAGGTTAACTAATAGGTCTATGCTTTAAAAGTTCTGTTTAAATTTATATCTATTTTTGTGTAAAACTGACTAGACCCTGGGCCCAATTCACAGATCTAGAATCTGTGGAGTTACACCAGGAATGAATTGGGCCTAATGTGTATTCCATGGTACAGACAAACAGAGATGTATTCTTTCAATACTGTAATAGTGGGATAGAGTTTCCATAATGCAATTATTCTGTTTCAATAATCATTCTCTTAACTATCAAAATAGAACAACGTACTATGGAAACTTTTCTCCACTGTTGCAGTGTTAGTTACCAAAGTCAGGGCTCCAGGCAGCACTATTTACTTTCTTTGACTGAAAGTTGTTAGTGCCAGTTCCTCAGATGAGCTCATCAGAGAGCAGCTCAGGAACTCTCTCCACAACAGGAGCCCTCCAGAGTTGGCTTCCTGGAGACTCCAAAGAGTTGCTAAAAACTAGAAAGCAAGCAGACGAGCAAGGAAATTCCTCTTTCTTTTCAAATATCACCTTGACAAAATGGGACAGCGAGCACAGGGCCATGTGCTCATTCACTCCAGGCATCTTGTCAATAGTTCCTCAGTGCTCTATGCAAAACAGCAAGAGAAATCTCATATTGCAGCCCTTCAAATGAGTAGCCACTTGTGGAGACATATCTATTATCTGAAAATGTATTGTGTCCTATTTCACCTGTGAATAAATGCAGCAAATCTCTCATGCAATATAGCATGGACAGGCAATAAAAGATTTCACATTTTATGACAGGTATACATCCAAAGAAGGAAATAAAAGGAATGTTTTTTATTAAGCTTTGGAGTAGAAACCATTTGTGGCATAAACCCCAATAGGAAACACATTTGTACCACCTCTGATGTCTCATGCAGTTTGGATGCTAATTTTTTCACTTGGCTGTTTCCCTGCCTTAAGAGTCCGTAGCTGTTCAACTGATTTGTGCTGTTACTTAAATAGGAATCTGACAGCAAACCACAGAGTAACTCTCTAATAGATATCTCACTCCAGGACTAGGACGTGTTGCAAGGGATGCATCCCAAGCCCAGTGTGGTGCCAAAAAAGGGTGAGTTTTTGTGTTTAAAGGGCAAAATTGTGTTCTGTGTGTGGTGCGTGTGCACATAAAAATTGCTCTCAGATTCTGCTGTTAGTGCACTAAGCATCCACATATGTCAGGAACCCCAATTTCTATACCAAGGTCTATTATCCCGGCAGCTAGGGGACATATAAAAATACCAGAAAGCTGCCTAAAATGACTGCATGGGACCAATCAGTGCTGAGCTAGACAGGTCCAGTGTGCAAAACGGGGGACAGAGAACTGCACTTGCTCTGTGGGAGCAATATGTAGTTTCTTAGGATGGGAAGGGGCAAGACCATGTAAATTAACCCTCCACAACTCTTAAGCCAGCCTCCATAAATTGTAAGTTTGCTTCTGTGGGGCACCTATATAACTGCTCTTGAGACTGGCCTTTCCCCCTTCAAGATCAGTTTGGTCTCTACCACTGTACAGGGGGTGCCTCAGCTCTGCAGCATTCTTTGCACCCTGGATGCTCCAGGCCCAAGGATTCTCCATAGGCCAGGCATGCAAATACCTACATACAGTATGTGCACACACACAATTATTTGCATTGGTCTGCAGAGTTGGCCGTGTATGGAAGAAAGTGCATTCTGCACCCTTTTTAAAGGTGCAACAGTATCTCCACTCCCCCAGAGCACCGTTTGCTCCCTGACTTCAAAACACTCATTCTGCCCATTCCTTATGCAAAGGACTAAGGGACTGGGTTAGTCTCCATGCACTTTCTCCTTCCCAACCATATCTGTGCAGAGCCAGGCAAATCCTGGTCCATGAGGAACAAGATGACCAGAAACAAAAAGTGTTTTCAGAAATGGCCCGTTTTCAAACTAAACATTAAGTGAATGTTATCCTTAGGTACGCTTAAAAATGATGGAGTTATTTCCACTAATAATATTACTCATAACAGTATTGTAGCCCTGACCTTATATTTATTGGCGTAGATGCAAACTCTGGGTGATTACTGTATACAAATCTACCATCTGTAACTCAGTACAGAGAATGGGGACTGCATGGCTGAAGTGACTGGCAATAGTAAATAGAGCCTTTCACCATTAGGTCAAATGGAGGTCAGGGTCTGTAGTGACTGAAAGCCACCATCGTCCAAAAATTGTTCTGTGGCCAGTATGAAAATGAGCTTCCTGCCCAGTTCACTTTATTAAATTCACCACCACAAGAGTCACTAACTGGCACTGCAGGATGAAAGTGGCATGGCCACTGAACTACCCTCTCACATGTCGGTCAGGGTTGTACCACACTGGAGTAGAGTTGAACTTGCCATAACTGCTGCTATCCATGCTATATGGGTCATGTTGATAGAGGACTTGTCATCCAGGCTGACATTCTGATACTCTAGGACCGGTTGGGAATTTTCCATAGAAATGATTTTTCAGCAGAAAAGTAGTTTCCAATAAATTGAAATTTTCCATGGGTTGAACCCAAACGGACACATTTCGATTTATTGAACAAATAACAATTTTCAGTTTCAGCTACTTTGACATCAAATGGCATGTGCCTAAGGTGCCACCATGACTGACGGGAGATGTAGCTTGGGCACTTCACGCTCCCATTCTCTCTTATTGGCCAGGCTCCTTGGCTGAAGTACATCTCCCATAAGGCAATTTCTTCTCACTGAACCACATGCTTTGTCATGAGAGGTGCAGTGCAGCATGAAAGATGTAGTCTGGACAAGGATCATGGCCCACATGGAAGAATAAAGGCATGAGGTAGCTGAACTACAACTCCCATGAGGCACCAGAGCACCTTAGTCAGATGCAGTTTAATGTTAAACTGATTGGAAATGTTTTTACATTTCTGAATTGAATTTTTTTGGAACTTTTCATTCTGTGAAAACAGTTTCTTATTTTGCCTTTTCACCCTCATTTCATCCTCACAGTTCAGAAGTTCCAATTTTCACTCAGTTCTATCTCTTTCTACTCTGAAGCTATGCCTCAGAAGGCATGATGGTTTATGAAGCTCCCACTGGGGTTGTTCATCTCCAAACCACCTTGTAACACAGGGCTACACCTTAGTATGTATGCCCAAATGTAGTCCTGAATGTGTATTGTAACAAAGGCAGAATTAAAAATTGATGTAAGATTCTGTAGCAGAAAATTCAGTAAATTATTTAAAGAAATACTGTTAGTAAATTTAGTCATAGTTCATATTTTATAGAAGTATCATTTAAATGAGGCCTTCATGATTCCATTTGTCAGCTTTCCCCCTCCTCCCCACAGATAGAATCTAGGGATGAGTGAATACTTTAGATAAAATAAGGCTCCACTTAAACTTTGATTTCTCCTCTAGTTTTACAACCAAACCTTGGAGACACTGAAAGATTAAAATATACGAGATTTGGTTTATTTTGGGGTTTTTTTGTAATTTTTTTTATTTTCACACAAATTTACCATCTCAAGCAGACTGCTCCTATGGTTAAGGTACTGGATTGAGGTTTAGGAAATCTTGGTTAAATTCTAGGCTCTTGTGACTTTCTGTGTGATTTCAGGTAATCTCTCTGTGACTGAGTTTCCCATCTGTAATTAGGGATAATAATACTTTGTTTCTCTCATACTTTTTTGGCCTTGTCTGTGTATGTTTTTTGGGGCATGGACTCTTATTATGTGTATGTACAGCATCTAACACAATGAGGTATTGACGTCAGTTGGGCCACTAAGCACTCCTGTAATACAAATTATATATATTAATAATACCAGATTTAATTTGGGCCCAAACTTGCCCAAATACCATGGAAAAAAAACAACAACAAAAAAACAAAAACTATTCATGCTATATTTCCATTGAGACAAGAATTATAAACTATAAAAAAAAATTGTGAACATTTCAGTTGGGATAAAGCTCCAGCCTAATTTTGCAAACTCAAGTGGACGCTGGATGTTATATAGGATTCTATGTACAGAGACTGCTACCAGTTTTGCTGGTTCTATTTAATAAAGTCAATGTGAAAAGGACACAGTTCCTCATTATCATATATGACTCTGCAGCAATAGTGGTATCATTTCTAATATGTTTTATCCTGAAACTCTTTGTCTGTAGACATGTTTTACATTCCCTCTTTTTTGTAATATATGAATTCAGGTGTGTTTAGCAGTGTCAATAGACTGGAACACGGCAGATTACCAAGGGGACTTCAAGATGTCATAAAAGAAGAATGACTGTTTTCCAAAACAAGCTGTGTAATCCTCTAGATTCTGGCATACCTGACTATGATGAGTATTACTAGGCATGGAAAACATTTCTGAAAAGTTAATCCCATGCTGTGTATAAGTGTTAGAGAAAAGGTGTCCACTTGTTCCAAGGGGGTTAACCTTTTTCAGGAGTTAAATCTGGCACAAAGGTCCATATACAAAAGGTTTCCTTTATTTTCCCTAAAGACTGCAAAAAGAGAATTTCTCCTTCACTTGAATTGCTCTTTCCTTGATTTAAGTATTCATTTCCATTGTTGTTTTATTCAAATGCAGCATAGTTCATAATATTAAGTGACAAGCTATGTGTTATTTTGAAATAACACACATTATGGTTCACTTCATGTCTTAGGAGACCCAAGCAATGGGTTATTTCACGTGGACAAATGCTCAGAAGTGTTTGCCCTTATGGATAAAATATAATATAAGTAACTATTTTCAGCTGTGCTTAGAACAACAAAACCTGGATGTGGGCCTTGCTGTAGTCATTCTAACCCTTGTCACCTCCATATTGGATTACTGTTCTGCACTCTGATCCAAAGTCTACGGAAAGCCACCCATTGACTTCAGTGGGTTTTGGATTATTCTCATAACAGGTGATGCCTGCGGAATCTGATATCCTGCTTGCTACTGCACTTGTTCCCTACTAGCTTCTGGGTTATTCAAGTCATTGGTAATGATCTAGAATAAGCTCATCCAAGTCCCATTTAATTCAATGAGAGTCTTTCCGTTGACTTCAATGGATTTTGAATCAGGACATCAATCACTATATGACTTTGGGTATAACTAACTTAGGGACCAATTCTCTACCCAAGCTCATCCACAACAACTGAGGTCAAATGGGGTGATGAAGCTAAGTGTCACAATATTTTTTTGTCTGGGGCTGTCAGAACCTTTCCAATGGAGGGTCCTTTGGTCTGGAATTTGCTATTCCCAATGGGTTGTCAGAGCTCAAGTCTTTTGAGTTGTAGGGGAAGATTCAAGGCCCAACTTTTGCACAGGTGTTTTCCAGATCAGATGTATTTTAATTTAATTGTTGAGTTTGTGCATTCTTTTATGAATTGCGTGATTTAAATTCATAAGGCTGTTGAGAATAAGGACCAATAGTATAAAAATAACAAAGTACAGATTGCTGCACAAGTTATTTACGCCTTTGCACAGACTCTTTTTTTAATGTTGGGCTAACTTCTCTATATGGTGCTAAGGGTGTCCAAAGGACAGGTGACACTCTGGCCCAAATTCTCATTGGTGCAGATGGGCACAGAAGCTGTACTCATTTAATGCAGCAGTGAATTTGGTTGTATATGCATGAGAGCTCGCAATTTGCTTGTGCTGCAAAATTCAGAGAAAAGACTGATAACATCTTCAGCACAACCCTTCCAGTTCCAGCTGAATTTTACCTCCTACATAACACTTCCAATATAGAAAGTATTTCAAGGGAAAAATCTCACATGGATTAATGTATTTATTGGTTGTCAAGGTAATATTTTGGAGTTCTCTCCAGCAGAAAGATAATATCACAAACAGAAGCAGGTTATTTTGCAAAGGTAACTCACAGACTTCAGGGCAATGAAGACAGATTTCAGCTTGTTTTTAATTATTTCTTTTGTCATGTTTCTTTTATTGTTGTCCATTTGCATTATTATTTGTATTACAGAATCTAGAGGTCCTTATTCCTTATTCTTCTTGAGGAACTGCCAGCCCTTTGTGCTAGACCCTATACAAACATATAGCCCCTACCCTGAAAAGCTTGATCAGGCTTGGCTGAATCATGGTCCATGTGCTTAAATCCCATTGACTTCAATGAGTTGTAAGCGTGTGCTTACAGCTAAACATATATTTAAGTGCCTGGCTGAATCAAGGCCTTAAGAAACATGGCATGGATATACCCAATAGGGCTTGACTGTACCATTTAGACACAACGCAGAGTATTAGTGGAGTGGGAAGTTGCACCACTCCAGGGGAACTTGGCATATCAAGAATGCAGAGAACGTGTGCTTTTCAGCAGTTACCTCTATAAGTCACCTAGCACACTTTGGGGACTAAGCAAATAATTACTGATAATTTTTCGGCTTTTACAGGAAGCATTTTTGGGAGTGAAAATAGTAGCTTTACAAGGCACTTCAACAGTTACATCTGAGGTTAACAGCAAAGTGAAGACAATTAAAGTCCAAAATTTTCAGTCAATATTGTGAGATCTATTTGGTTTTTGGTTTGTTTTTATTTAGAAAAGGAGCTCCAGATTCCATGTTGCTAAGTCTAAGAGAACGTCAGCACATTGTATTTTACAAACCAGGAATGAGAATGAATGCAATCGGGAATGAATGCAACTGAGAGCAGACAGTGCTCTGTGGGCTGTCTGAAATCTAGCAGCAGCAGAGGAGTGTTTCTAGGTACTGTTACAGAAGAGTCTATGAGTGTGGCGGTGCTGGGATATGCTTAAGTCAGGCTGTGTAGATAGCAGAGGGGCAGTCAGAATGGTGCCAGGTGTGCTGGGGAGTACCTGATACAGCAGTCATTGCTACACCCTGTGATAGAGTGAAGCATATGTTCTCCCCACCCCTGTGCAAACTGTGGTCTGACAGCTGCGATGAAAGTAAGGTAGGATTTGCCATGCCTTGTTAAGCTATGAGCTCCACAGTTCTGTCCCCATTTTCATTGGATTTTTATTTTCCTCCATCCCACCACCGCTGCTTTTTTGATAGTTTCTCCTAAGCAGAATCAGGATGAAGTGATAACTAACTTTAGAACCTGTGAATAATTGATACCAAATACTCCCTGTGTCTATCTAATCAGCCTAATCTAGTCTTTGGTATTTCTGAGGCACCTTTAATCTTTGGGTCTGATTTTTCAGAGGATTTGAAGGTGCTCAACCCCAGCTGAAATCAGTGGAGAATCAAGCCCCTTGAATCTAAGCATTGAGGCCAAGTCAAAACAAGTTGCCCAAACCCTGCTCTACATGTTTTGTGGTCTGTCCACCCCTGATAAATTCTATATGTTGTTTTGAAATCTCACTGGGCTTGTGTCATCACATTCAGTCAAGTTTTGAGATATTTACTGTACTTTCGGATTTAAGACATAAGGTGAATTAGAGCCAAATCAAGGATGTTATGAGTAGAGATATCTTCTAGAGACTAAGGAGAGATGAACTGGCTTGGATAACAGAAAAAAAAGCTTGAACCATCACCAGAACTTTATGTCAAATCTTTTGCGTCATGAAAATATTCTGACTAGCATTCTCTCTAAACTATATTTCACTTTTGTGCCCCTCTGTCTTTCTTCGGGGACTGGAAATAAAACTGCTCACAAGGTAAGCTATTCTTGCAGTATTTATTAATTAACTAGAAGCAAGAAGGACCAGATGTCTCTTCATCTCGTGCGTATGAGATTTTCAGGCCACTTTTGCAGATCCAAGGCGTCTCAGATAAGCTAAATATTCAGGGTGGAATCCTGGCTCCATTTAAGTCAATTGGATCGTTGTCATTTACTTAAAATGGTGCAAGGATTTCAGGGTTTTGGGTACTTCTCCAAATCAACACCAAATGTTGTACTTTTTGAAGTTCACTCATCTCTATATAAGATATTGAACTAGCTTTCAAAAAAGATGGGTTCAGTCCAGTTTTGCCACTGACATATTCTGTGGCCTTGTGCAGATTATTGAACATCTCCATACCCCATCTCTAAGTGGAGATTTTGATACTTAACCACCTTTGTAAAGTGCTTTGATATTGAAAGAAAAACATACCTATGTCATATTATTAATAAGAAATTATAGCATAAGACATTAAAACAGCCGTGATGTACTTTAACTCAGGACTAAGTGAAAATTCTATTTAGCCACTTTCATTCAAATAAACGACATGTCTTCTGTTTCCTATGAGGTGTTCTGGTTTCGGGGCACATTAAACCATGGTCAGTAACCTGTGTCTTAAACAAGAAAAAAAAATCTTATACCATATGTAGAAACAGTCTATCATATGTTATAAGACACCTAGCTCTTGGTATCTAAGTGCACCTTTCTTCTCTGTACAATTCCAAATGCTGATTAAATCACATTTAAAAGAACTGTGTCGTACTAAAGGATCAAACTGAGATCTGGAGGAAGAGGATGAATGGCGTTTCAGTCAGACTAGGACTGAGGTTGCTCTCCCCACCCCTTTTTTTATTATTTGCTGCAATCCTACATGTGGAATTTAAGTCTGTTCTGCAGCCTGTATAGAATTACATTGGCCCCTTGCCTTCATTAGCTTCTTTTACATTTCTTTCCAAAATGTACTGGGTTTTATTACATTTATTACAAGTTCTTCAGGCTATGGACAAGGACTAATATAAAAACCTTTATTAAAAATTTGAATCCATGTTTGTTAATAACCCAGCTGTCCGTTTTACAATATACCTGGGCTCTTCAGTGATGAAGCTATCAGTAAAGAAATACAGTGAGGTTTTGGGTGTTTTTTTTTTTTAAATGCTAAAAGCTTTTGCCTTTTGATGAGACCACTGCACAATACACCCATCTCACCCCCTGCAAATTGCCTTGGATTAGCATTCTGATTTCGATTTGGGAATAAAATTAAATGCAAAATTTCCAGTGACTGGAAAATAAGCCATTTATTGTGAGGTTCTGAAACAATCAGCTAAGGGCTTGTACAATACGAGCTTCTTGTACTGTATGCAAATGCCTATTTAAAGGGATTGGAGATCATCATTCTTTATAATTCAGTGTGATATTGTATTCCATCACCAGAAGCTTAATTTATTTCTTTTACCATCTGTTCTTTTTCTTTCTCTCAGCCAAAAAATCAATAGCACTCAATGAGCAAAACTGAGCTGTTCAGTAATCTAACGGTAGCGGCTTTTTGTTGTTGTTGTTCAGAAGATATTGACCTGGTTCGTACATTGGTTTAATTTAATTAACAAGCCCTTTGGTGAATAAAATTGTAAGGAAGAAACTGTAAATACCAAGCGTATTGTAGCCAGTCCCTGCTACCATCACTGCAACCAAGACTTTATGAGCCATAATTCAGGCCATGATCAGCTTTTCGTTGCAGACAATAGCAAAAGCCTAGTAATATGGGGCTGTATCTTGGCCAAAGTTCCATGTAGATTATCACTGCCAGGAGCAGCAAGAACAGCCTGCACAAACATGGAGAAGTAGAGTCAAGGACTATCCTCCTTCACATAGATTGTCCTTACCCCAGGCATATCCCGTAATATCCCCTCCATGCCTGCACAATACTTCTGCAGTTTTAGTGAACCATAGATCACAGCTCCTAAGGCTGATATTACCCAGATGTGGAGAGCTTGCATAAGGCCCCTCATGCTGTAAATTGTATGCTGTAAATTGTTCATCCAAAGGAGGAAGAGGGCTCTGATAGTCCCTAACCGAGTTAAGCGTAAACAGGCATTGCTAGAGGCAGACCAGGAGAGGAATTACTGTGTTTGCATGTATATGGACACCAGAGCCTAGAATTCTTGCACTGGGTTTACAGAGGGGCTGCAATCATTCTTCTGGCCCATAGGATGGAATAGGTTGCCGCTCTGTGGTTTGCCTCTGAGTTGGGGATGATGGATTGCAACCTCCCAATGCCCCACAAAAAGCCTATATTTTGTGTTGTGTGTCTGAATGCCACCCAAAGGCCCTGGTCATATTCTCATTCAAGTTAATATCAAAGTTTTGATTGACATCAATGAAGCAGAATCAGGCTTTATGAGAAGTCAGTAATTGTGATAAGTATGTTACCATAGCAAATATATTTAGTTACACATGTTTAAATTGGCTAACTCCACACACACTAATACAATTCTTTATTCATATTGACTGTTATTAATATAACAATGAGAGGAACTATGCTGGATTTCAGGCGTACATCCTATGTGTACAGTGCAGGATGTACTTGAGACCTGCTTCTCTGCATCATTTTATTCTAACTGTGGCTAAGATAAATAGGACCACCATTTAGAAAAAAAACTTGAGGCAGGTCTTTCTGAGAGTATGTCTACACTGTGATAAAAGATCAGTGACATGGCCATGACTAGCCCAGGTCAGCTGGCTGAGTTCAGAAGAACTGGCAGTTCCTGAAGGAGACAATATTCAAGGCACAACTGCAAACTGTTCCAATGCAAAGGAAAGATAGGAAGAATAGTAAGAGGCCAACATGACTACATCAGGAGCTCTTTAGTGACCTTAAAATCAAAGAGGAATCCTCCAAAAAGTGGAAACATGGTCAATTTCATAAGGAGGAGAACAAAAGAATAGCACAAGTATGTAGGGACAAAACCAGAAAGACTAAGGCACAGAATGAGTTGTACCTGGCAAAAGACATAAAAGACAATTAGAAGAGATTCTTTAATCCATTAGGAAGAAGAGAACGATGAAGGAAAGTGTAGGTCCTCTACTTAGTGGGGAAGGAGAGCTAATAACTAATGACATCAAGAAAGCTGACATGCTTGTGCCTATTTTGTTTGTCTTCACTAAAAAGGTTAATGACACAATTAATATTGACAATCGGGGAAAAATGAAAGTCCAGACTAAACATATTTAGATAAGTTAGATATTTTCAAGTCAGCAGAGCCTGACAAAGTTCATCCTAGGGTACTTAAAGAACTAGCTGAAGCAATCTCAGAACCATTAGCAATCATCTTTGAGAACTCTTGGAGGACGAGAGAGGTCCCAGAAGAGTGGAGAAGGGCAAACATAATACTGTAGCTATCTTTAAAATTGGAACAAAGATGACCCAGGAAATTGTAGACAAGTCAGCCTAACTTCAATACCTGGAAAGATACTGGAGCGAATTATTAAACAATCAATTTGTAAGCACCTGGAGGACAATAGTGTTATAAGTAATAGTCAGCATGGATTGGTCAAGAACCAAGCATGCCAAACCAATTGAATTCCCTTATTTGATAGGATTACTGACCTACTCAGTGCTTAGTTTGTGCCGGAGCTTGCCAGGTCTGAGCCCCAGCACTTCTAGTCTTTACAGTTCATAGCCCCAGCACCTCTGGACTTGCCATGTCAGTTATGAAATAAAACAATTGCTTAAACCTTGGCACCTCTTTCTTTACAAATTAAGCACTGGACATAGTGGATGGGGGGAAAGCAGTAGACGTAATGTACCTTGAATTTAGTAAGACCTATGACACAGTTCCTCATGACATTCTCATAAACAAATCAGGAAATGTGCTCTAGATTACTATAAAGTGGTTACACAACTGGTTGAAAGACCATACTCAAAGAGTAGTAATCAGTGGTTTGCTGTCAAATTGGGATGGTGTATCTAGTGGGGATCCCACAGGGGTCAGTCCCAGGGGTGGTACTATTCAATATTTTCATTAATGACTTGGATAATGGAGTAGAGAGTGTGCTTATAAAATTTTCAGATGACACCAAGCTGGGAGGGGTGCAAGCACTTTGGGGAACAGGATTAAGATTTTAAAAATGATCTTTACAGATAGGAGAATTAATCTGAACTCAACAAGAAGAAATTCAATAAAGACAAATATATCACATAGAAAGGAAAAACAATCAAATGCACAACTACAAAATGGAGAATACCTGGCTAGGTGGTAATGCTGCTAAAACGGATCTGGGGACCACAAATGGAATGAGTCATCAATGTCATGCAGCTGCAAAAAAGGCTAATATGATTCCGGGATGTATTAACAGGAGTGTTGTACATAAGCCAGAGGAGGTTATCATCCTGCTCTACTCAGCCCTGGTGAGACTCCAGCTGGAGTACTGTGTCCAGTTCTGGGCACCACAGTTTAGGAAAGATGTGGACAAATTGTACACTGTCCAGAGAAGAGCAACAAAATGATGAAAGGTTCAGAAAACTTTACCTCTGGGGAAAGATTGAAAAAACTGGGAATGTTAATCTTGAGAAAAGAAGACTGAGGGACTATGATAACAGTCTTCAATATACTAAGGGCTGTTATAAAGAGGAAAATGACCAATTGTTCTCCACGTCCACTGAAGTTATGACAAGAAGTAATGGGCTTAATCTGCGGCAAGGGAGATTTAGGTTAGATATTAGGAAAAACTTTCTAACTATAAGGGGAGTTAAACTCTGGAATAGGGTTTCAAGGGAGGTCATGGAGTCCCCGTCATTGGAAGCTTTTAAAAACAAGTTGGATACACACTTGTCAGGGAAGGCCTAGGTTTAGTTGGTTATGCTACAGCACAGGGGGCTGGACTTGATGACTTCAAGGTTCTTTCCAGCCCTACATTTCTGTGACTTGGGCTCATAAGGCTCTGAATCTGCAGTGTAGATATTCAGGCTTGGGGTAGAGACTGAGCTCTGAAACCCTGTGATAGGGAAGGTCCCACAGCCCAGGCTCCAACCCAAGCCAGAAGTCCACACTGCACTTTTTAGCCCCACAGCCCACACCCTGTAAGCCACAGTCAGCTGACCCAGCCTCTGAGACTTAGTGCTTTGGGGTCTTTTTACTACAATGTAGACATCCCTGAAAGCCTAGTTGACATAATGATTAATATTTTTGGAGAGGCTGATGATGAGACAAAGTTATGTTATAAAGAAGAGCTGCCATGGAAATGCAATGAAAAAGAATCTTCACCAAAAACTGTTGGTAATCTAAACCATCTACAGAAGTAGGGTCTGCACATTAAGAACCCTGAGACTGAAAAGGATCAGTGGAAATAATAGAATTGTTAAATTAAATGTAATTGAGAGGTCAAATAATGAGAGACAAGGTGGGTGAAGTAATATCTTTTATAGGACCAAATTCTGTTGGTGGAAGGAACAAGCTTTCAAGATGGCAAATAGATGAGATGAAAGACAAGCATCTAGCAAAGAAAATGTAACACTGCTTTTATTATAAGATGCATTGCTGTTATTATAAGATGCATCCTTTTGTCAGACAGTGATTCATCACCAAGTGCATTTGCCTTCCACACCTAACACCAGGGTCATGCTAACAATGCTGTTTTTGCTTGAAGTCTCATTCATCTTCCCAGACAGATCGTTAAAGTTCCAACATACTTCTTTGAAGTTGTGTGTGGGACTGTCTCTTCTCTTTATCCACCCCCACAATATTCTTGTTTTCTTCAGCTCTTTTAGTTTTAAAGAAACCAATGTTTTAGCTTTAGCTGGTACAAATGAGGGGAGGGATAGCTCAGTGGTTTGAGCATTGGCCTCCTAAACCCAGAGTTGTGAGCTCAATCCTTGAGGGGGCTATTTAGGGATCTGGGGCAAAAATCTGTCTGGGGATGGGTCCTGTTCTGAGCAGCCGGTTGGACAAGATGATCTCCTGAGGTCCCTTCCAACCACAATATTCTATGAAATGGGGGCAAGGAGAATACATTTTGGTTTGAGTTTTCCTCCTTGAGAGGTATCAATACTTCTTTCTGAACTACTAGGCCTCAGTTCTAGATAATGCCACAAGTCTGATTCTGACTTTGGGTATGCAGCGCATAGCACCACCTGTATATTAAAGTCATCTGCTGGACTTGAACATGCATTGTTACTGGTACCTTGGCATTACTGCATTGGGTACTTATATGTCATATTGAAAAATCTCATTTTTCATCACCAAAGTGTTAAACAATATATTCCTTGCGTGCTATTCAGCTTCAGGCAGATCAGTTGTTTACCATGTATACCGCTATGGAGGTGATAGGATGTGCTGCAGATGGTAGAAATGGGTCACACTCAATATATACATAGGAGTAAGTCAAATAGTTAAATGAGATGCTTGAGTGCCTGTGTCAAAATAATATTTACTGTTTAAAAAACTGCTGGTAGCACTAATCAGGAACTGGACAATGAGGACATCCATGTAATTGAGTGCCCCCCCCCCCCGAGAAACCATTCCATGCAGTCCATTTAATGGGATTTCTATTCTGTTTTATTAGGTGAACCCCTGACCCTCCTGCTGGATAATAAGGACAGGAGGAGTAGCATTGTGTCAGTAATTATTGCACCAAGCAAAAACAAATATTCATGCTGAGACTGTAATGAAAAAGTGAATTATACAGCATTTTTGAAGTGCTTTGATTTTATTCTTCTCTATACCAGTGGTTCCTGCACTGTAGTGTGTACAAGACTAATTCCTATTATAGAGATGCTTGGCAAACTGGAATGGCTTGTTTTCCACAGAGGTATGCCTAGTAACCAAATCCCACCACCTAATCAGTTAGTCAGATATCAAACTAGAGGGATAAATGACCTCTGAGAGGCATTAAAATAGTGTTAATTATCTAATTTTGGCAAATATGCATGAAAACTAACAACTCACCAACACTGGCGAGCTGTGGTGGGGTGCACTATTTACTTATTTCAGTTTTCATAATGTCTCCATCAGATGTTGTGCAAAAATGTGCTGTTACTACTTAAGTTGTAGTTGTGTCCACAGCTCCAATCACCCCAATTATGAGTCAAATATATGATCAGACTAACAGAAACTGTTCACTGGTCTCTGTTGTTCCCTTGAAGTTATATAGTGAAAAATCGCATGCTGTTTTTCTGCACTGTCCTTGTACTCTGACATCCTTTAAACTGGTCTTCCATATGCAAAATAAATAGTATTTATTATCCATACAAGTGGAAGGATCAGTGGTCTATGGATCCTTGGCTAAGGACAAGAACCAAAATATTTGTTGTCTTCAATGCAAATATAATAAACAAAATAGCAATTAAATATTAGAACAAATAGAGTAATCATGCATGGTAAAGATAAAAGTATTCATCCAGTAAAGCTGCATTTATTTGCTACTTATCACCTATTGTGCTAAGCCAGGGGCTCTCAAACTTTTGCATTAGTGACTCCTTTCATGCAGGAAGCCTCAGTGTGACCCCCCTTAAATATAAAAAATGTGTTTTTAATTTGTAACACTATTATAAATGCTGGACGTGAAGCGGGGTTTGGGCATGGAGACTGATAGCTCATGACCCTCACGGAATAGCCTCATGACCCCCTGAGGGATCACAACCCCTGGTTTCAGAACCCCTGTGTTAGGCCCTGTACAAACACACTAAGAGACCATCCCTGCTTTGAAGAGTTTACAGTCTCAATAGACAAGTCAGGCAAAGGAAGAATTATTACCTCATGGGTTAGATGGGGAACTGAGACACAGAGTTTAGGTGACCTCAGGTCACACAGAAAGTCTATAGTAGAACCAGGAATTGAACCACACCTATGTTACCTCAGAACTAGATTAATGCAACATACTCTACTTGAGGCTAATTTTGAAGGCCATTTGAAAACCTCACCCCTTGACTTCTGGCTGAAATTCAATATGCTGGTTATTAACGACAGAGCCCCAAAGGATCTGGGTCTTGTGATTACCTTGGAGGCAGCCTCTCCTTCTCTGCCCTATTACAAGCTCTCCATTTGACTGGAATTCTTCAAACCCCCCCCCCCCCCACAATGACCACATTAGATGGATTGGGTATAGCTACACACTGTGTGATCATCTCCCTTACCATGGATTCCTGGCTTCAGTAGGCTGGCCTTAGGAAAAATGGTGCCCCGGGAAAACTTGTATTTTGGTGCCCTTTCTTTTCTATACCATGCCACCCTTACTTGTGCCATGCTATTAGCAGCAGCCCAGCCTTCAGAGCTGGGCACCTGGCCAGGAGCTGCCACTCTTGCAACCCCCTTTAGGGTTGGGACCCCCAGTTTGAGAAATGCTGCTCTTTATCACAGCACGCCCCTGACCATAGCGCCCTGGGTGGTCACCTACATCACCCACCTGTAAGACCAGCCCTGGCTATAAATCTTCAGCAGTATCAAAGGAGGTCCTCTACCCACTCATCTGAAATGGGTAGAAAGGAACATCATTCCTAAAGAGCACGGACCTAAGTTACCCTGCCTGCAACCCAGTAAAATAGGTCATGGTCTTTTTAGGCCATTTAGCAAAAGGATAGTTCAATGGTCAAACTGGGCACCTTCGGTCACTGGGCACCTTCGGTACCATCTCAGACAGCAGCCCACACTTCACCCCTCAGAGGTTTTGGCACAGTGCTGATGACCCTGGAGACTGTTACTATTGTGCTGATCCCTGCATCACAGATGCTTTCCAGAGACCAAAGTTATTTTCAGTACCAAGTGATCTTGTGGTGACCACATAGTCTCACTCACCATTACTCTCCTGAGCCATTACAGCACCTTTTACTTCAATACCAACTACCAGTTTTGCTACAGTACCAGTCAGCTCTGTTGGGGGGGACGGGGAGGGAGAAAGAGGGGTAATGCAAATTCAGTTAGAATGCTAGATGGGGTAACCCTTCCACTAGAGGAACCATACTCATTTTCTTCCTCCTTTTCAGGGCACAGCAGGCACAGGGCACAGCAGATACCTATCCCTGCTCCCATTCACCTCGTTCCCATTCTTATGACCCCTACTATTTGACAGAGAAACCAAGAGCCACCACTGTAAGCAAAGAGCCATGCGAGAGCACTCACCTTGGTATCCACACCCTTAGCCCACAGGCCCTTACTCCTATACTATGTAATCTTGGCGGTATGCAACCATACAGGAGGCCTGCCTTTACTGATGACCCTTCCCCAGAGTGAGGTCTCCCTCCCCTAACAAACTCTGTAGCGTCACTCAAGAGGGGCAGCTGTCACAGGCTGACCTTACTCACCAGGACAGGAAACTGAGGAAGAATAGCTATGGGAGACTGAAGAGCATTTGATCCCAGCAGTGATCTCCTCTTTCTCACCAGACAATGCAGTAATGCCTGCCACTCCCACTGAGCAAGGCAATTTTAAAATATTTCAGGAACTTTTGCATCACGTGGCATGCCTGAGAAATTTCTGTGGACTTAGTGCAGGAAGCTATTGCATTACTTCATGCATGGAAAGCTTGTCATGCCTGTTACTGTGGGGCTATTGGAACCAGGTGTGGGTTGAGAGGGTTCTGTGCGGGGCAATCTGGGTGTGGGAGGCTCAGTGGGGGATCTGGGCATGGGGGGATCTGGATGCACAGGGGCTTGTTGGGGGGTTCTGGGTGCAATGGTAATGGGACTCTGCAGGGGAGTCCAGGTGAAGGTGTTTGGGGCTCTGCGGGGGGGGTATCTGGGTATTGGAGGGGGTAGAGCTTGGCAGGAAGGTCTGGGTGTGGGGAGCTCAGTGGGGTGGGGATCTGTGTCCAGGTGGTTCGTCATGGTGGTCCAGATGCAGGGGGAGTGGGGCTCATCAGGGGAGTTTTGAGTGCGGTGGAGGGGAGGAAGGTGAGGCTCGGCAGGAGGGTCTGGGTATGAGAGGGTCTGGATGCATGCGGGTTGGGCAGATGAGGGAGCATACGTTCCCAGGTATGCTCCTCAGGTCCATACTCCTCCCAGTCAACAAGGTACCAGAGTCTGCCATGTTTAGATTCCAGGGTTTCATGAACCACTTATTGCTCATGGTCTTGTTCCTGTACTAATGAAGGGGGTGGCTGGGTCCTGTGAAGGAAAGGGTTTTCTGTGTAGGGTTTCAAATGTGATACATGAAATACCAGGTGACTCTTCAGAGAGCAGGGTAGTGGTAGTTCATAGGTGACCGAATTAAGTTGCTGCAAGATCATGAAAGGTCCAGCGTCTCACAAGTCCAGCTTACACGCAGGTCTGTCTGTGTGGAGATAACTTTTGTTCCACGGAGTAGGTGATGCCTTGCTGTCAATGCTAGTCCACATGCCGTTTATAGTCTGCTCTTGCTTTTCCACGTGTCCCTTCACTTCTTCCTGGTCCTGACGAATCTGCTGGATCAGGTCTGAGGTGGCCACGTTGGGAGAGGACCCAGATAATTGTGGGTGGAATCAGGGGGTGGTACCCATAGTCTGCTTTGTAGGTGCACGGTCTGCTTTGTACCATAGTTTGCCCAATAGATGCATGGTCTATGTTATTGTAGGCACATTCTGTGTAGGGGAGAAGTGAAGACCAATCCTCTTGGTGGTGATTGATGTATCAGCATAGATACTGCTCAAGAATTTGGTTGGCCCTTTCTGTTTGGCCATTGGACTGGGGATGTTAAATGGAGGAAAGACATTTTCGCCTCCCAGCAGGTACAGGCCTTGCACCAGAACCGAATACATGAAGTGAGACCCCCAATCAGAGGTGATGCATTCTGGAAGGCTGTGGGAGCAGACTTCATTGCTAATCCTAGCTAATCCGTAGCTGTGCTGTCTCTTCAGCAGAGGGGAGGCCAGTGCATGGGTGAAATAGCTCATTTTGGTAATGTGGTCCATTACTGTGAAAATTATTGTAAAATTGTTGTACTCTGGTAATTCTACAATAAAATCTATGGTGATAGTTTCCCAGGGTCAAGATGGGGTGTCCAAGGGATAGAGTAGACTGTGGGTCTTGTGGCATGGTGTCTTGGCATGGGCACAAACCTCACAGGAGGCAATGAATGACTGTATTGTCAGGCACTTCTGGGGATACAAAAAGGAGTGGGATATTAGTCGCTGGGTCTTGAAGCACCCCGCATGTCTTGGTAGGGGAAAATCGTGGCATAGTTGTAGGA
The DNA here is from genome assembly GCF_013100865.1 of Trachemys scripta elegans. NCBI lineage: Eukaryota > Metazoa > Chordata > Testudines > Emydidae > Trachemys > Trachemys scripta. Next base: position 17,688,002 of record NC_048298.1, on the reverse strand, counting down.
CTGCAAGTCTTGTGGGTCCAGGGGGAACATAGATGCAGTGCCTTACATATGTGATCCCTTTCTGGCAGGGTCAGCCCTAGAAAATGTTGCCCCAGAAAAAGAGCCTCTTCTGTGTCCCCCCTTCCATTTGTTAAACTTTTGAATATATTATTTTTTATTGCATTTGTAAACCATTTCACGACTTTGATGCACAATTTGCATGCATGATTTATTCATGTCTTGTTAGAGAATAAATTTGCATGCTAGGTTCTGTAAATCTATTTATTCATGTCATACATAAGCAAATAAAAAAAAATCATTTCCTCTAAGCTTATAAAAACTTTTTAATTTAAGAATAACTGAAATGTACTAACATGAAGAAATTGAAGTGTGCACCAGCATTGGGTGGATCAGTATTAAATAGTGTTACAGTAGGTGACAGCCTTAGAATGTTAACCTTTAGTTCAAAAGGTTGCTTCTCAAGTCTTTGCCCTCGTGAACTGAAGCACAGCATCAGAGAGATTCAAAGACTGGCCAGTGGCATTTTCAAGCGATAAAATAGCAAGTGATTTCAGTCTCTCATCAGCCATCGTCAACTGAAGATATGTTTTAATGAATCTGAGCTTCGAAAAGCTGTACTCACCACCACCACTTGCAACTGTAACTGGCAGCATGAGCAGAATCCTCAAAGCTATCCATATATGAGAAAAAGTGTCCTTCAGCTCTGCATCATGAATTAATTGGAGAACTTGGAGTGGAGAGTGCTTCCCATGTGGCAAAAAGTGACGGATGTTGTCCAGTTTGACATAGAGGTCTTTATCATTGATGGAATGGCAGTCACAAGGCACAAAGAAAGCTCTTGGATTCAGCATAAGGATCCTTGCCTGGACGCCACGATTTCTAACCTTCATGTTCCGGCCATTGCTGAAGCCTTGGCAGTCCTTAAGCTTTATTTTATTTTCATTCAAAATGTTCATAAACAGTTCTGGTAGGCCTTTTCCAGTAGAGTCATTCACAAACCGGAAACAGATAAAGTATTCCATTACTTGGATACAACCATCCTCATTGTCAACAAATCTTACTGTAAATGACATCTTTTCATTGTTACTAAAGTTCAGAGTGCAGTCCATTATTATGGTGTAGTATTTCACTTTGCCGAGCCGCATCAATATGTTATCAAGTACCTTCCTTGCCATAATGTCAATCAATTCGTTTTAAATTGTTTTGCTGCAGTAATGGTTCATGGCTTCTTTACGCATGAAATCGTCAGATTTCCCATGGAGCTCTACCAAACTGAGGAAATCACCATTATGTTCAGTGAACAACTTATCCGATGAGCACCAGAAAGGCAATTTTTTCTTTGCAAGGAAGAGGGTAATTGAGATCAGATGCTCAAGCCCGTTCCTCCAGTGCTGGGTTTTTACATTATTAATGTGCTGGTTTTCTATGTCAGTGCATTTATTCAACTTGAGTTGGACTCGACCTCCATACATTGGAAGTAGGCCATAAAATGGCCTGGTGACTTTTCATGTTGCTTCAGAGCATCAGCTAAGTTATTCCAGTAATTGTACCTGGAAAGCACAATCAGTGATTTGGCATTCTCATCAAATAGTTTGCAACAAAACCAGAACACTTTGTCAGTTGATTTAGAGTAAACTAGCCAACGCCGATTCAGTTTCTCACCATTCTTGAGCACTCTTTTGCAGTGTGACTTTCAGAAGTGTCGCTTCTGCTCACTTACTGGAAATGTCATATCCTTGATTTTGCCTCATCCATTCAAAATTGTACAGTCAATATCAGCAGAGTTTAGGATCGCTGTCCATAAAGCAGTATCTGGTGTGATGATTTGTGGTGTGCAATTTTTTGCATTGTTGTGTCTGTCATCATGCAAGGCTGATTCTTCTTTATCCTTTCTCTCCTTTTCATGTAAACCAGATTTTTCTTTGTCATGACTCTCCTTTTTATGTGAGCCACATTCTTCTTTATCATCACTCTCCTTTACACCATCAAGAAAACTGGATGATTCTCTATTCCTTTTCTCACATTTCCATTCCTTATCTTCAGGTAAATCTGCTAATTCCTTAGTAATAGGACTTCCATCATTTATGCTTCGCTCCTCAATCACAAAGATCCAGAACATTCTAGGAGGTTAGTGAAAAATGAATCCACGTACGGAATACCTGAAACATCTTACTTCAAACATTCTATTTTCCTTTTTGTTGCTAACAACAAAAACAGCACCCCAAGCCCAGTGCCCCCACGTCTGCAACCCCAGGCAGTTGCTTCGGCAGCCTGCCTCTAAATCTGGCCCTGCTTCCCAGGAATCATGCAGCTGCTTGGGATAATAGCTTGTTTGTCATGTGGAATTCCTAAGGCAGAGGCAGAGCATATCAGTCTGAGTATATCCTGGTGAAAAGCTGCACTGTGAAAGTTACAGGATTTGAGAATGAGGGTTGGTTCCTGGACAGGGCCTCATGGGTTGGTACCATATCTTCGGGACAGGGTGTCTGTCTTACCATTTTTGGATCCGAGGTGGTAGGTGATAATGAAATTGAACCATGAGAAAAATAGGGCTCATCAAAGTTGCTGTTGGTTTAAGGATTTCACCCTACATAGATATTCTAGGTTTTTAAGGTCAATGAATAATTGGACCAGGTGGCAAGATCTTTCCAGGTAGTGCCACCATTCTACAAAGGCAGTTTTTATCACCAGGAGTTCCTTATCAAGTATCTTGTAGTTTAGTTCTGTGGAGGTGAGCTTCCTTGAGTAATAAGTGCATGGTGTAACATTTGCTTGGGACTGAGTTTCTGGGAGAGAACAGCCCTAATTGCTGTACTGGGGATGTCAGCTTCTACAATGAAGGCTTGTATGAATTGGGATGAGCCAACATGGATGCTGTAGCAAAAGGCCATTTCAGCTGATTGAATGACATGCTTGGCCCTGGAAGAGCAATGGAATTGGCCATTTTTCCTGAGGAGAACGGTGAGGGGCTCAATTTGTTTTGAAAGTTCAGGATAAATCATCAATAAAAATAGGGGAACCACAGGAAGCATTGCAGGTTACATACTGTGTAGGGAGTTGGCCATTGTTAGATGGTTTGGAGCTTGTGTGCATCCATCCGGATCCCAACTAGGGATAAGATGAAGCCCAAGAACTCTGTGGAGGCCTGACTGAAGGCACACATATCTTGAGCTTGGCGTAAAGGCCATGCTGCCATAAGCATTTGAGGACAATTCAGATGTGAGCAATATGCTGTTCAGGGTAGTTGGACAAAATGAAATTGTTGTCCAGATAGACTAGCACATACTTGTAAAATATGTCTTGGAACACATCATTTACAAAATGGTGGAAGGTGGTGGGGGCATTGGTAAACCCAAAAGGCACTGAGAGATATTCATAGAGGACAGAGCAGGTTTGGAAGGCGATCTTCCACTTGTCCCCTTTCCTGATTTACCTGAGGCTGTACTTCCCCGAGAGGTCCAATTTAGTGAATATATAGACAGATCCCACCTGATACAGGAACTTAGGAATCAGGGGTAGCAGGTAACAATTCCTGATAGTTATCTGATTCAATGCATGGTAATCAACACAGAGTTGGAGACTGCTATCTTTCTGCCTGACAAAAAGTACTCATGCGCCAGCCAGTGAGGTTGACTTGCAGATAAACCCTCAGGCCAGGTTTTCCTGGAGATACTCTCGGAGTGCTGTCACCGCAGGTTCTCATATGGCATAAATTCATCTGAAGGATATGTTTGCTCCTGGCATTGATGAAGCAGTCAGCTGCACCTGAGTTGATGAGGACTGATCAGATGGGATTTTGCAGGGGCACCCCAGGTATGTGGAACTGGATTGGCACCTGCAAGTGAGAAGCCCTTGGACAGGGCTCAGGCTGCGTTCCAGTCAAGAGCAAAGTGCAGGGGAGCTCTTTTCCCTGATTCCTCGGAGTTCGTACGAGGCAGGCAGAAATGGAGTGATTTGACTCGCCACAGTAGAAGCAGAGATGGTGCTGGTGTCATCATTCCATTACTATAGAGGTAAGCCATCCATGGCCCACATCCACCTGCATTGACTCGGCGGGAGGCACAGTACCCGGATTGGAGAGTTTCGTAACCCCCATTTTTCCCTCTGTTCTTTCCTGTAGTGGATTGTCTATATGGATAGCAAGATCCACCAGAGCAACCAGATTCATGGGTGTCTCTACCCGGGATAATTCATATTTAATTTCCTCTTTCAGGCCTCACAGGAACTGGTGCATCTGTGCCACCTCGTTCCAGTCTGTTTCAGCCCCGCGGCAGTCAAATTGCAGAGCATAGGAGGCTACATTGCCCTGCCCCTTTTGGAGCTTCCTTAGGGCAACTTCCACTGTTTAAGCTGGGTGCGGATCATCAAATAATACCGAGATGCCATGGAGGAAGACCTCCCCGCTTGACAGAATTGGGCTGTCACACTCCAGAAGGGGGAGGTGCAGTCTAAGGCTTCCCTACACAGCAGACTGATAACAAGGCTCACCTAGTATGGGACTGAAGGTGCATCATGATCAGGAGGCTGCACTGATTTATAAAACCCCAGAAACACTGGCGATTACCATCAGTTTATTCTGACAGTGATATCAGGGAACAGGGCTGCATGAGCCATGTCTGGAGTGTGGCATTTTCAGCACATAGTTGCATGATTTGCTCCTACAATACCAGGTTCTCTGAGGTCAGCTGGATGACAAAGGCCTGTAGGGCACTTGGTTGTCCCCCTGAAGGAGAGTGGCCGACTCAGTTGTGTCTGGTGCTCCCGAAAGGTTAGCCAGGTCTATTTTGCTGAAACTGGGAGGAAATTATCACACAGTCTATACTGTCTGGAATCTGTATTGGTGAAGGAAATGAGGGATTATTGGTCTGCTCCTACCTTTTTGCCTCACAATTAGGGGTGTGAGGGCATGCAGGGCACTGATGCGCATCTCAAAGAAGCACAGGTTCTGTAGGGTAAGTAACCATTCCTTTGGGATTTCTAAGGTAACTTGAGTCAGTGTGCTATTATCTTTTAGCACATCAAATGTATCAGACAATAGTTAGAAGTAAGAACAATGGGAGATGAGATGCTGTGTCAGCAGGTGGGCTGCAAATAGAACAAAAGAGTTTCCTTAAATTCAGTATATTCTGAAAACAAAGTTAGCGGCAATGCTTCCATCGTGTAATAACAATCTATACATGGAAAGCTAGTTAATCTTCAAACATTAGAGTTCTTTCACCCTTTTGTATAACAGCACCTTGTTTCCTTAAGTCACTATAGTATATTTTTGTATTAGCATTTATTGTAGTGTGAACTCACCATTTTAGCTCAGTTTTCCCACACGCACCTTCATACTTTTCCCCATGCTATGCCTACACATCAAGGAACTCCACAAAATTAGCAATAAACTTACTAAATTGTGATTCTTCAAATTGCTCCTTAAAACTCACCTCTGTCTTGATGCCTGCAATATTGAGGTTGGCTGGACAGTTGGGGTGAAACGCTGGTTCTACTGGAATCAATGGGAGTTTTGTCATTGACATCAAGGGGACCAGGATTTCAGCCTTGGTATGCTGAGATTACTACTTCACCATGATTGTCTCCCTTGTCTGCTCTCTATTTATTTATTACTGTTGTTTCTCTTTGCACAACGGGGCCCTGATCCCCAGTCTGGGTCTCCAAGAGCTGCTGTTGCTGTTGTTGTTGTTAATGTACAGTATTATGTATATTATAATATAAAATAATAAAATATAATTAATTAATAACACGATATAAATATTTTCCATCTTAAAAGATTAAAAGAGCCTTGTTTGGTCATATTAAGGATTAGATGACTATTGTAGAGTCGTATAAATCCCAAAAAGATGAATAAATAGATTCTTGCCTATTCAAGTTTGTGTGCCTTTTCGCTGTGTTTTTAGACTTATTAAGCCTGAGAATATAAAGAGGGGATTTATGAAAGAAAATATCATCAACCGGTGTAAATCAATATCACTCCATTTCAATAGAGCTTTTCTGATTTCCACCAGCTAAGGATCTGTCCAGAAATATATATATATGTGGTTCTCTATGTCCAATATATGTTCCGTGACACAGTGTTTGAGATTTCTGTGCAATCTCTGAATCCTGGTTTGCTCTGTGGCATGTTAGTTGTAGTGGTCCTGACTCCACCACCTCTCTCAATTGTTTGGCATGAGCATACATCACATCCACTGCTGACATTGGTCATTTCGTGTTGTTGCTTAGAATAAGGAAATTCCGACATTGAAGGGATTTAGCTTCAAGGGATTCTTAATTCTCCTACAGGGAGGAACCTGTTATGCCTGTGCTGTGATGGATGTTAACCTAACATGACTAAATCAATTAATATAAAGGTGTGAATTAATAAAGCCATATGTCCAGTGGTTAGAGCAGGGGACTGGAAATAAGGACTCCTTTCTTCAATTTTCAACTGTGTAAACATTTATTCATTGTGTAACCTTGGGCAAGTCAATTACCCCATCTGTGCTTCCAATTACCCATCTGTAAACTGGGTACAGTAGCTCATACCTGCTTTACAATGTTATTGGAACCTTATTGGGCCTCATTCTCATTGGCACTATGGCCATTTACACCACTCTGGCTGTATAAAGGGGCCTTAAAGGAAGTGTCAAAATAATTTTCACTCTCTTTAAGAGACATTTACCAGTAAATGAGACTCACGTCCTATTGATTTTTAAAAGTGCTCTTAGATCTTTGTATGAAAGATGCAAGTATAATGTTATTATTAGCAGTACTGTTAGTACTATTTAGTATATTAGGATCTGTTATGCGTAAAAAAGTAAAGTATGCTTACTTATACTGAATGAAGGGTTTGCCTCCATGTTTGTACCCACTGGAAAATAGTCATGCAAATCAACATTTCAGTGAGCTGAACACTGTAGGGAAGGATGTGACACAATCAGGGTACTATCACTAGACAGCATCTACCAGTATATTGAAATAGCTCTACCAAATTACACTAGGTTCTAGCACTTGGGAAGGAATTGCTCTCCTATTATTTTCGGTGAATACTTAGCTATAGCCATTATGTAAACATCCTACTCACGGTAATCCAGTAAGGACATAAGGTACAGACTGTTTATTTTGAGAAGTAAACCACTCAGGATTAGGCAGGAATTAGGATGTAGATGCAGATATCACTTGCAGTTAAGCAGTTTTCTGGTGTGTGGAAACCTCAGATTGTCCATTTCATGTGACTCTTTCTCACTCGCCATAAAATATAAATTAGTCATTTTACCTAGAAAATAGCTTAAGACCCCGATTCATGAAAGCACTTAAGCATATTTAAAGCATTAGAAATGCCCAAATCCCACTGATTTGGGTGGGAGTTAAGCACATATTTAAGTGTTTTCCTGAATTTTCAACCTAAATCATGCAAAAAAGAATAGCCCTCACAAATGTCAATGGGTATGTGTGATTTTATTATTATTTTTTAATCTGAACTATGATATTATTTACCTGGTTCTAAATGTGTACTGAGAGTTTTATTATAGGTGAGACTGGTAGTACTGCCTATTATTAAAGTTGTCCAACACTTTCCATTATAAGACCCTGGTTTTGGTTGCTTGTAACTTAGTCAAATTAATTCTTTGGGCTGAAATTTTACGTGCCAGGTGTTCTATCTCAGGCTGATTTTTGGAAAATTTCAGCCAAACAGTTTGGCAGTTTCCAAGGATGGGGCTAGGGAAAGATATATTGTTCTGCCCATTTAAAAAAATTCTTGAACTTTTAGGGTCCTGAATCAAGGTTGTGTAACAAAGGAGACTGTTGGACCCCTGCCTCATTTGATTCAGAAGTTGGAAAATGTGCAGTGAACGAGGAAGGGGATTGCAGGAAGAGAAAGGATGGTCTTGTGGTTAAGTGTTGAATGCTATGCTGGAAAACTTGATTCTGTCCCTTTCTATTCCACAGAGTTTCTCTGTGATGTCAGGCAAGGCATTTAAACCAGATTTTTCACTGGTAGTCACTAATTTTCTGTTCCTCGGTTTCTGCATGCTCAGCTTGATACCTTGGGGTCAGCTTTGCAGATGTGCTGAGCTCTCATCTGCAGTGAAGCCAATGGGAATAGCATTTTGAACATTATCCTGGGGGAATTCTGCACCAAAAAATTTAAAATTCTGCACACAATATTTTAAAACCCTGCATATTTTATTTGCCAAAATAACACAATATAATCACTCCAGTTTCAATTATTTTGCTAATTTATTTCAAAATACCTGTCAACAAGTATGTCAACAACACAGATAACAGCAAACATGATTCCCCCAGGTGTAGAGAGTTAAAGAAACCCCTACAACAACTGAGTTCCAATTGGGAATGCTGGAGGGGGCTGTGTGGGGCCCCCAGAGCCCAGACACCTGCACTCCCATTTCCTAACTTTTGAATACTTGACTTTGCTAACTTTTCCTAACTTTTGAATACTTGACTTTGCAACCTTAATAGTGTTCTTAGCATCATTTTTGTGAGTGTAATAGGTAAATATGAAGACAAGGAACATGCTCCAATGAGCTTATGGTTTAAGTAGACAACAAGCAAAAGGGGATGGAATACAAAGAACAGCACATGAGTCTCTCTCACATGCTCTATCTCTCATTATTGTCTCTTTTGTTAACATTTTCTATAAGGGAAGAATAGAGGTTTTAATCCTTGTTACTGAAGAAGTGTCTTTGCATAATGCCTCTCTGTGAGGGCTCAGCCAAGGTTATGAAAAGACTCTCTGGGGATGGAGAAAGGGATGGGAGGAGGTGAGGTGGATTTTCGCCTGGAACTCTCTGGATTTGCACCTTTTCAAACTCATCAGATAAAGTAATTCTTGCCTCCTCTTCCAACAACAATGTCCTATTCTGACACCCTCTGCCAAGTGGTAGCTGATGTCTGGGCCTTGCAGGCCAGCTTCACAGTGGAGAAGAAATCAGCCAAACAGAGTCTGGTTATATTATAAGTGTAATTTGTTTTATTTATACATTTGCACCAATACTGGAATAGAGATTGTCAAGCACCATCCAGGGCAATCCCCACATCTCCCCACATCCCAGGAATCTGGCCAGCACCAATGCCCTGTTCCCAAGAGCAACCCAGCTTCAGGAATTTACACCAAGGCAAGAGAACGTACTCTCCTGATGCTCCCACGGCTACCTCTACACAGAACATTGTATATCAAAACTAAAAACACAGCATATTTGCCTGAAGACTGAACATTTACTCAGAGGCTAAGAAAAAGGCAGTGTGTAAGAGTGGTACCTCGTGATACCTGCCAGAACATAATATTTTAGCTTGAACGCTGCACATTTCTAAATAGGCTTGGCAGAATTCATTTTTTAAATAATTTTGACAGATAACATCAATGTTTATCTATAAGCATTTTTATATTTTATCAATGCACATGTTCATAGTTATGAAAAATTGTGAGGTTTAAGCATTTTTTTTACAAAAATATGTAAATTTCCATAGTCATAGGAAATTTTGGGGAGTCAGACAACTGGGAGGACAGATAATAATAATTTAATGACAGGAGACTTTGAGATTTTAAAAAAGTTAAAGCTTTATAACCATGAAAACACAAATTGTCAGCATCACATATCCAAATATACTTTGCCTATCTGTGCATTTTGATTATTATTAATGGACATATTCTATCATTGGTTTGTGTGTGTATGGTGAAGCCAATGTTTACCTATATAAATTTAATCCTTTGAACCATATTTATAGAGTTATAAGGGCAGCCACAGTTGTGAGAGTCCCAGAATACACATCCCCTCCAGGGGCTGTGCTCTCCAGGGGCCTGATCCTTTGTTCAATGAAATCTGTAGAATCCCATTGCTTTCAGTAGGCTTTGTATCAGGCCACTGAGGCCCATGGGAGTGAGTAGTAAAGCAGATGTAGACTTCCTCAACTGTGGCTCTTCCTACCAGATTTCTTTTTCAACTTGTCAGCATCTGTATCTCAGGACTGTATTCTTGAATATACATCTGCAGAAACAACAGTTAGCAGCAAATTTGTAATAGAGTCATAGAGCCATAGACTTTAAAGTCAGAAGGGACCATTATGATTGTAATGATCATTTTAAGGTTCAAGAATGATGTATCTAAAAGGAGCATTTTTTGTTGTTCTTTTTTCCATAGGGGTTTGGGTCATGCTTTAATTCTAAATCAAAAAATTTAAAGTCTAGCTCCACTGTGGGTTTTTGGCTGGCTGCCACTGTGATAGGTATGCAAGCTATGGCTATGATAGACTGAAAGATAGATTAGCATATTTAAAAAAAAAATAGAACAGTGTATATAGACACTCGTTGACAGTGCAGGAGTCTTAGTGCTCATTGGCATTAAGAATATGCAGGTGACAATATCCAAACTTGAGGGGCTTGCCGTTGTTGGATGCATGGGTAAATAATGCATTAAGAGGGAGATTTTCAAAAGCATAGAGGATAGTTAGGTGGCTAACTCCCATTTATTTTCTGGAAGTCTCTCCATTAGCATCCTTATACATTTTTTTAGCTGAACTATTTGCAGATGTTTTGGAAACAACCAACTTGTGTCCTTAAAAAAATAGACATAAATTGATGTCTACAAAAAGTCAAAGAGTCATTTCCCCAGCTATTTAGAAGCCTGGTGCATTTGGCCACAGGATACCACAGCAGTATCGCTTCTCAGCCTTCTGGCTAAGAGAGGTGAAAACATTATCTACTATCTGTTCTTATCAGTTTTATAACTTCTTTGCCACATATATTGTTTAGTCATTAAGTATTATATTACAAAGCAGGCTAAAGCAAAGAGGCTTCATTATTGCTTGACATTGTCTTGTAATGTAGTTGACTCAAAGGCCCCAGTCCTATTAAGTGGTAAGTGGCTTCTCGGAGATGCTGAGCTCACTCAACTTTGGGCCAGACCCTCATCTGGGGTAAATCAAAACAGCTCCATTAAAGTCAGTGGAGCTACCAATTTATATCAGCTGAAGATCTGGCCTTTTGCATGTAGTTGGAGGTGTTCAGTACCAACCAGAGTTCCCTTATTTGGAAAACACTGAATCTGTGTCCTGTTCAATTTTAGGTCATATGCAACTTTTTTTTTTGCAAGTCCTCAAGAGTACCATTTAATCATGATGTGTTAGTCCATGTGTGACCATCAAGAAAAACATGAGTTCTCCCTTACCTTTCAGCAGATGCTGTCTACAGCTTTCCAGATGTTTCTCATCTGTCAATGATGAAGCAAGGTACATTAGGTCAGTGTGGGCATTTTGAAACTTGAGGTGCAGTTGACTAACACACAGATATTTCATGCAAAAAATATGCTTTTGAAGAGAAATTTGGCACCATTGTGAATCAATAGGATCGTTGGGTCTGGAAGAGTAAAAGGAGGTGTCCCCTGCATTTAGAGTTGGTCAGGAATTATTTTACAAAATGCTTTTTTTCTTGGAAATGGACGATTCATCAAAACTGAAACTTTTCATTCAAATGTATTGTTTTTGACAAATATTGAATTGGAAAGTTTTCTTAGTTCCAGGATGGAATAAAGAGAGAGGGAGAGACCCCAGGATGGTCAATAGCCTAGTGATTAGGGCACATATCTGGGAGGTGGAAGAACCTGGTTCTGTAGGCCTCTAGGTAGCATATACCTAATAGAGAAACTCAGGCAGGGCAGGGAACAGAACTTGCTTAAATACCTTTGAGGATCTGGGCCTCGGAGTCTCTCCATCAATTTCCATGGGCTTTGAATCAGGCCTATATTGATTCCATGGTCCTCCCACCTGAGGGTCAGGGGAGAGCATTTTTTAAAGACTTCTGTTGTGATAGAGTACACAGGTGGAAGATATTCATTTGATCTCTGTCTAAATGGGCAAGGGGTAGCTTTCATAGAATAAATTATTTCCTGATATACCACAGGGGCCTCCAAGAATATAAACCGTTCATTTCTTCTGCTGCCTCATATAAATATCTGTTGAACCTCATTGCTGATTCTAAAGCAGGCTTGTCTGGATACAATACACAAATTACATTATTGCACAAAAATAGCCAGAAATACTTTAATTTGAAGCTTTGTAATTAGCTGTATGGGCTCTTTCTCCATTAATTTTAATTAACAAAATATTCCTCAGTTCAGGCAACTACTTTCAAAGCAGTGTTTTCACTGTCTTGGTTGTCATGGATAAGCATGTTTCAGACATGGGAAAAATAAGGTCAGGTTGTACAGTGAAGAGGCTGAAATGAAGAAGAGGAGCTGGTGCCATCCAACATGGATTCAATGCCAGATCCTTAATATCTGCTGCAAATCTGCCTTAACAAACCAGGTGGGCATTCCCCTTGCAAAAGGGAGTTCCCAATTTGTACAGAGCCAACATAATCTGTTCTATGCCACCTCTATTTTATCCCCCCTTGGCACAGAGGGAGGGAGACAGCATGGCTGGAGTGCACTGCACTCTGGCTGTGCCAAGTGGTTTAACAGCCCATAGGGGCCATTACAAGACAGCACAATTTAGATCAGCTCTGAGGCTGCTCTAACATGTGCTTGGGGCCAAACCATTCTAACGTCACTTTTGCCCCCTCTTCACCATTTTCTTAAGGTGTGTTGAATAGAGCTGAGGTGTACTTGAGGATCTGGGGCATGGCATTTAGGTGCCATAATTTCCCAAATTCATTGACATTTTTTGTAGGACATAGATGGAACAGCTCTCATCCCATCCACATTCTGGGATGATAGAGCAATGAAAATACAGAAAATAACAGCAATAACATGGTTAGTGCTTACTTTCCATGTTTGACTTTAACTGTTGATTAGGGACCTTTTCTACTAGAGTGAATTACAATTACACGAGTATAGGGAAGAAAAAGAAGGGTAGGACGAGAAAAAAGCAGGTTTGGTTAGTATGGCTTGAAGTGCATTGAAGGTTTTGATATAGGGCGTTGCACACCATAAAAAACTCACTCTGAACTGAAAACAGTATTGTGGGTTGTGTGAGTTGTACACTGATGACTATAATCTCTTGGGACAGGAACCATGCCTTCCTAAATGTTTGTACAGCACCTACTACATTGTGGGTACAACTGGAAACCTTTGATAAATAACAGTAACAAGTTAAGAGACAGATTATCTTTGAGAAATACTGAGTAAATGAGAAGAATCTCACATCCCAGAACCACAGAGCTTGATTTCAATCTGATTGATGTAACTCCATTGACTTCTGTTGGGTCCCATCACATGTGTAATTTGGCACTATAGTCTATGCAGGGGAGGTCTGCAATTGAAAAAGTAACCCTTTTTATATATTGTGATCAAAGTGCGTTAGCAGAGCTGTGTGGGAAAGTTTTCATGTCACCTGCCCAGACTTTTTCTTTTTACTCCAACCACTGCTTTCAGTCTCTCGTTGAAATTAATTCAAATCCTCCCCTGTGGATTAGAGGAAAGGGGGGCTATCACGAGACTGGAGAAGATGTAAATCTCAGCTAAGCTTTAATTATCCTTTATTCTAATTTGAAAGGACACTTTCTCAAAGTGCTGGGTAGGTGATCAGAGAGTAGGGTGAATCCAATTGAATAAAAACCTGATTTAGGGGAAAGACTGTTGATTGCTAGGTCTTGAATTGGAAGTATCAGGTTAATGGTTTGCACCCTCATAAGGAAACCTGGACAGAGTCCATCTAACTAGCTCCTTTATACAATATAAAGATTTGCCTACAAGCAGAATAACTGGTGGCTACTTTCATTTTGTGAATCACAGAGCTCTTAAGGGTGTTGGACAGATAGACACAAGTTTTCATGCACAGCTGTCCATCATGAAGATATTGTCTTCCTTGAAATAAGTCAACAGTAATCAGACAAGTATATTTTCCCTTAAAAATCTATTCCTTATGTAAAAAAATCTAAAGTGGTTTTATTTTTCAGCTCTGAGGATATGATTGAGTTTCTAGTAATGATTCCAAATCTTTGTCCCAATTCTGTGTATTAATAGCCCACCCTGCATTAGATATTAAATATTTTCGTTGCATGTTTATAATGCCAGCTCAGTACCTAAACTCCATTTAACATTATAACAAAAAGAGGGACTTGTTGCATTTGGGGATTAATGTTTGCCTTTTAAGATAAACTGAATTAAGGCCACTGTAATTCTGAATGAGTGTGTCTACACAGAGGTTTAATGCATTTTAACTAATCCACTTAAAATTCACACCTTTAGTTAATTTGGAATAATTTTCCTGAGTGTCCTAGTACAGAGAAGCCGTAAGTCCTACATTCAAATGTGACTTTGGAATTTAGGAACCTAAATCCCATTTTCAGAATAGATTTAGGCACTTAGGAACAAAGGGCTCACTGAAAGACAGTGGTACTTAGGTTCCTAAATTCCAAAGTCGCATTTGAAAATAGGACTCCAGGGGGAAGTAAATTACTGCAATCTTTCATCTTAGTTTCCCCTTTGCACCTCACTAACTCTAGGGTTGGCCTTATTCCCTGTCACTCCCCTGTGTGTCTGAGCCACACAAAAGCACAATCTAATGCTAGCAATACAACATTAAGCTTTCTGTCTAGTTTGTGTAAATACGTTCACTGCATACAAGTTCTAAACATGACTATGGAAACTCCCTGGCTATGTTAATTAAATCAATTTGTGAACGCTAATGTTAGATGTTGAAAGCCTGTATATGCCTTGGTGGCATGACATTGCATGAGATTGACATGGCACTGTTTATAGATAATGTGATCTCCCCAGTGGACACTGTCTACACTTTCATTTCTTGATAACTTGTACCTTTTTCCCTTGTCGAAGACGGACTTTCATAGCAATATCACTTATGGGGCTTGAGCATTAATAAAGTTCCCTTTCGGGGCTTGATAAACTGCCTTCCCTGCTGAGTGGGTTTAATTGCATTTTTTGATGGAGGTGTCCAGAATAAGGCAAGGGGTTAATTTTTTGTGGTGGGAGGGGTGGGGAGGGTTCTTTTTAATAGCTATTAACTTCTTAACTAATTCCTGATAGGTTTATGGAAGAAACAATTTTTTATTGCCAGAATCTGGAAATAGTAAGACTAGAACTAAGTTTTAAGTTGATGTATATAGGAAGAGACAAAACATTTATCTTCGGTTCTACTGGCATTTCTGCAACTTCCTAGTCTTTAATAAGGCCCAGTGGAAAAAGGCCCAATTTCTCTGCTGTACTAACAAGCATTTAGCACGTTGAAGTGGAGGCTGTGTCAGACAGCTGGTTATGGCTCACGGAGTCTCTGGCCATCTCTGTGTCATCTCAGGCCATGGTGTGGTTTAGAGCACACTGAGGGGCTATAGCAACGGCCCTTAAAAGCTGGGGATTGACAGAGTTTAGTGCACTATTGTCACACACCTTCCATATGCTTTCCTGCCCCTCTGATACCCTCCATGCCTGCTATACCAGGAACAAGAAAGACAGATGGCCTAGGAGCCAGCTATGCTGGCTTTATGCCAGGTGGAAACTCCCCCATGATGAGGGAATTCTCAACTGGCTAGGTATGGCCAGATCCTGGCCTCATTGTGCCACTGGTGCAACACAAAGAGAGAGGGGCTGGATAGGGGGAAAGAATCTGGCTCCAAATGTCTGTTGTAAAGAATTCCTACAAAGAAGAAATCGTATGTAGTCTGACTATTACTCCTTTGGGGACTCTGAAGAATCCTTCATCTCCACTTTGCATATACAGTTTGAGGGCTGGTAGTGAAGTGCATATATTCTAATTTTCCTAAATGCTTTTTAGTCATCAAAAATACGTAGTTTAAAGAATTTCCATTGTCTCCGTTTTTGTAACAGGACTTAGAGTTTCAAAGATATATGAAATCAATATATAATGGACTTGCCAAGTCTAACGGGTAATAGTTACATAGACATGAAATATATCTTAAAATGCATCATGTTTAGTTCAAAGGTTAATAATGTTCATGTTGTTATAAGGTAATGATTGCCCAATAGGGATAATCTGGATTCACTTCAGAGACCCAAATAGACACATCATAAAAGAAAACAGGTTGGTTTTAAAAATTTAAATGTTTTATGTCTTTAAAGTATCATGTGACTCTTTCAATTATTAAGACAGAGAACACTTCAAGAACGGCTATACAACTGGATACTAGTTGGCCAAACTCTGCACTCAGTTTCACAGTATAAAAAACATACATATAAATTCTACGGTATATTGAAGTCTACAGTATATTGAGTTACTCCATGCTCATACCAATGTAACTGAAACCAAAACTTGGACCAGCATTCCTAATGACAGAATGTCTGTTTTTAGTCAAGGTATACTTGCGGCACTGAAATCTTTTTTGCTAGAATCTGATGGGTGTTTCATTTAGAATATTTGCCTTAAAACACAAATCCAAGAAAGGTCATATATTGTGCCTTTGGACATCCAGATTTTTAATTGATAAAATTTTAATTAAAATGTTATTCCTTTACTTTTCATCTCTCAAAACCAAATGGTTTATATCAGTGCAAAGCTTAGCAAATGTTGTTTGGGATTTTTTTCCAGTGGAGGTCAATGGAATTCTGTGATTGGCGACTGTTATGATAAGGTAATAGAAAAGGATGAAAGCTAGGATTGATTGAACAGCTGTGAAAGAGATGCTGGTCCAATTGTATTTAGATTACTGATAAGGTAATTTCCCCAATGATTTGTTACATTCAAATTACAATAACAGAGATTTGCCATCAACAATGCATAAAGTGCAGTTTCAGACTTATCTAACTCATAATGTGGGAGAAAGCAAAGTTACTGATTGCAAAAGTTTTCCAGTTTTAGAACAACAAAAATGGATATGGCCTTCAGAGCACTGTTAAAGATCATATTCTTGTATAAATTTGGCTTGTGTTACATCTGGAATAAAAAATGATCACTTGGTGATATTCCCAGTTAGAGTCATCATTGTGTAACCATTTAACCATAGAAGTTCCCATTTTTCTTTCCTTTTTTCTGCTGAGTTTATCTTGAAAGTGAAGGGTAATTGTTAAAGTCCAATATATGTGCCATAAGACAAATGCTGCCACAAGCCTCACTAATACCTTCATTATTTACAAAACATTAATGTCCAAAATCTAATCAGAAAATTCTGAGATTTTTTTTTAATGGACATTGGGATTACTGATGCAAAATTAATTCATTTGAAGAAAACCTTAACACAGAGTCCTGCTCTGGAGAAGGTGTGATGGATAGTGATGGTTTGAATGATATCACAACAAAAGATTTCCCTTAGCTGTTCTGATAATTAATTTGTTTTCTGATGGGGCATTTCTTATAGGGGATTATTGCACTGCCTTATAATACATTCTCTTCACTGAAGGCCAGATTCTGCTACCTTTGTTCACATTGAGATGTCACACAAGTACTTAAGTTAGAAGGGGCTACTCACCGGGAATAAGGGTGGCAGAATCACACCATGGGACAGTATTCATCGAGGCAATCCCGTACAATTAATTACAATTGAAATTGTTGATCCGCTTCTCAGAACAAAATAAAGGACACTGACCACGTTTGGGTCAAGGCTGAGAGGCAACTTCTAGACATGTAGATGAAGCAGCTTGGTGTAGGGACCTTGAGTCACAATTCCTTGTCTGGTTTCTCACTTGTTTCAGATGGGAGAATTAAGTCACTGGAGCCTTGTATTGGATGGAGTTTACCTCTTTTACCAGCTAAACTCTGCTGTTTGGTGTATTATGAGGGGCTCTGCTCACTGTCTGAGAGTCTCTGCCCTCTTCTTACCCACTTGTTTGGCAGGGTGTAGTGGCTCCATACTGCCTGCACTGTCCTCTGCATATGGGCAGCGAAGTGGGGGAGAGCCCTGTAACACTTCCTCTGTCCCCTGAACAGAAGTTGGGGTTAGGAGCGCTTCTGGAAGGGGCGGGGCCTCAGGCAGAAAGGGTGGGGATGGGAATCAGCCTCCTCCAGCCAGCCCATCAGTGCTGCCTGGCCTGCGCTGCCCGGGGCTCCGGCAGTGATTTAAAAGGATCTGGGACTCCGGCTGCTGCTGCAGTAGCAGTGGCCAGGAGCCCCGGGTCCTTTTAAATCACCGGTCCTGGGGGAGCTGCCCCTTTTGCCCCCTCCCCTGTCGGCGGCTCAGGGGGGGGCAAAAGGGGCAATGACATTAAAGCGGTGCCGCGGCAGCACTTTAACATCAGCTGTGTACAGGCCGGGACTGTACCGTCCCGTCCCGTCCTATTTTCATCCCTGGATTGGATCAACAAAAACATCAATCCATTAAAACTGTTTTATGACATCTAAAGCAGAAAGAGTAAAGCAAATGCAAATATTTAGGGATAGGAAATGTTAGAAAGAGGGAATAAAATAAGAGTAGAGACCATACCATGGACCACAGCCTTAAAGGGGATTACGGTGGTGGAGTTGAGAGCAGAATTTGGCCTGCTATCTCTTAAACAATTCAAACTCCGTGTAGCTTCAGTGAGAGGAAAAAGTGAAAACTTATCATCATTAGAAACCTTTATAACATATGGTGCATTTCCAAGTATTAGCTTTGGTCATCTGCATCAATCCTGTTGAAGGTCAGTTGGGAATAGCGGCACCAAAAGTGATAGTCTTTATTACATTTGAAGTATTTCCATCCACTATAAATCTACGTTTTATAGATGATATTAAGGTCACAGCACAGTGATTATAGCTTTACAGAGAAATGATCAAAATGACAGGAATGAGTACAAGCTGAAGACATATAAAATGGAAATAAGAAAATGGTCTCCAAGCCATTACTCAAGAAAGGGAATCTGTCAAGCTACAGCAACTGGTGGAGTACTGTTACCATATTTTCAATAAAATAATTGGAGAAAGCAAAGAGGAAGTCAACCAATGATTTACAAGAACAGGTAACTATTGTGCATCTTCATAGGTCATGTGCAAAGCAGGCTTCCACCCTTCAATATGAAAAAATAATGAATGAGGGTCTTGCATTGTAGACATCCATATTAATTACATTGAGTTTGTGAAGGCATTCATTAGGTTGCCCCTGTCATTTTAATTCAACCTTTGTTGTAAATGTGGGTTTATTTTAAAGCCGATCAACACAGTACCTAGCCCGCATGACAATCTGACAGTGAAAAGAATTAATCGGCATCATTGCTCTTCCAGGAATGTGTCCTTTCATTGCTACTTCTGTCATAATCTCTTCTGTGGCTTCTGGTTGAATACTAAAAAAAAAAGTGTTGGATGAAAAGCACTTGGAAACTAATTAATCTGAGGAGGTAGAACAGTTAATTTGTATTGATTGTACAAGTGCATTGCTCTGCTCTTCAGCAGCCCTTTACAGAATATCAGAGGAGGCAGTGCACGGTTATATTCTTTGCCAAAGTAATAAATGCAATGTCTGAAAAACAAGCAGTGTAACTTTGGAGAATCTGTAGCCACTCTGTCTCAACCCCACCCCACTAGAAATCAGTAGTGAGGGAAGATCATCGACACTTGAACTTTGTTTCATGTCCTCAGCCTCGGTTGTCAGTTCCTCGTGAATAGAAGGCTGTTTTTGATTTCACATCAGGTTTTGCAATATTATGGCTCCAATATTGTGAGTTCTGATTTACAATGGTATAAATATGATTAGAATCAAGCCCTAGAAACCTGATCCAATGCCAACTAAAGTCAATGGGATACTTTGATGGGCATTGGATTGGACCCAAGGGGTGAAATCCTAGCTCTATTGAAGTCAGTTGGAAGATTGCCATTGACTTCACTGGAGGCAGAATTTCACTGTAGGTGGTATCGCATTTAACACCTTTATCTGTTCTGCAAAGAAGCCAACAATTGAATGGGCAGGGAAAATGAACTATCTCTGCATACCCTTTCAGCTCAAAATAGACTCACATTTGCAGGGCAGTGTTAAAGAAGATGTAATTGCTCTTGACTATGCTGTACCTCTTCTCCTTAATGAGAACATCAGATAACCGTGCTATAACTTGACACCGTCAGTAGACATTAAATTAGAAAACAAAGTAATGCACAAAGCAGAAACAGTGGATGTGAAATAATTAGAACTAAGTGGTAATGCCGTCATTTCGGTTCTCTACAAAGCAGAGATGGTGGATGACGGATTCTCATCTCATTTATATGGGGTTCACATTTGTGTAACTCCATGGAATTCAATGGAGTTGCTCCTGATTACACCAGAGTAACCAAGAGCAGAATCACACCCTTGGGAATTTAAACAGAAAAAGCGAGAGAGAGAGAAAGTATAAAGGCTTTTGACAGCTATATTATGTGGAGAATTATCAGATAAAAATAACATCAATGCATTTCTAACCAGGAGAGTCCTAAGACAAGTTAAGCTATCAATCATTTGTATCACTCACCATTCAGTAAAGAGATTCAGCATCTGAATCAGTCATTACAATGTAAAAGAGAATTAGTAACGTTTCAAACAAAATGCAGATAAATGAACTGGAGGACAATGCAACTGAATTTTAAAACTTGACAAGAATCCAGAATTATTTCATTAGTCCGACATGGGAAGATTTGGTTTCTTCTTGTTATGCAAGAAATTTGAGAAGTTAAGTCTTAGGTAGAATGATTTTTAAAAGTGTAACATCATATAATATACTTTTGTGTATCATCTTGTCTCCAGAAGGAACTTAGAGGACAATAAAAAGTATGGTGCACATCCTGAGTTCCTTATTAATTTTTGGGTCAGTCCCTATTCATGCAAGCTCCACTTTATACCAATGAGAGTTTGCCTGAATAAGAACAGTGAATATTGAGCAAAATCTAAGGAAGACTTCAGGATTTGCCTCGATGCATATTGTATTACACCTTCTTAATTTTGTTTTTAGTTCTCCTGAGATATGCACATATATTACTTCTTTTCACTACACAGAAATTAGGCAGGAATTTATTTTCAAATGTACCTTGTTCAGCTTATTATAAAGTTTATTACTTTTATGTAAACAACAATCATTTTGCTTACAGATTACTACAAAAATGGGTGCTGCTCCAATCCTGAAAAGCTATAAAAACTGGCGTTATATCAAACCAAAAACATACACCTCAAGTGGTCCATGTTTTAGATCAATGTATTTGTTTGTTTCATAGACTACAGGAAGAAAGAGAAGTATGACACACATTTTTCATAAAATGGTTTTGCCTTGGATTATGTGAGCACATTGATAGATACAGGGACAGGTGACATCTAGCCTTCAATCATATGGCACAGCATAGTCTGCCAATGCATTACATGTGCCATCCTGTCCAGGCAGGGTATGATGAATCAAGGCAGACAGGTGCACTATGAGGCAGAGTGTGAATATCGCAGCCTCATTGAAAGTCATCCTGGGTAGCATGTTCTGGAGACACGAAACGGATTAGCTGTCTGGTACCTGAGCATGCCCACTAGGCAGTACACCCTTGGGTGTGGAAGTCAACGTACCCTCCACTCCCTTTCCCAACTGTCATCTTGGGCCATGATCCAGCATGTGAGGAGTTCCTCTGGATTCAGTGGAACTCCTCATATGCTTTAAGTGTGTGCTTCAGTGCGTTCTAGATTCAGGGCCTAAAGCACTAGACCAGAATTCTGCCTAGCTGTTATGGAAGATGTCCTCCATGTTTCTGGGCTCCTGCTAGCATCTGTACAGCCCTGAGCAGAATTTGGCCCATAATACTAAAAATATTTTCAGTATGAATTTCTAGTGTAGACGTGTCTTGAAAGGACTGAATAAAAGGTTTAGAATAAAATATATATAGAAAGAGAGAGAGATGAAGGAAAGGTATGTTTAGAAAACCTAATATAAATGCAGTCTGAGTGTTTTAATGCAAATTATTTTTACAACAACTTTCATGAAAGTCTGTGTTTATATCTGGGAGTAGCTGAGATGGTTCTGTGAACACCTGGACTGAAGAAGGAGCTCACTCTTGGTTAAACACAACAGCTGTGCGGAAGTGAGTGAGAACTGGAAAATGAAAGTGGCTATAAACATAAGTGAAACTGACCCATCTAATTTTATTATTCTGATTGCTGAGTATAATGCAATAAGCATGCTAGCTTGTAAATGGCAAAAAGTTAATTGGCTTTTTTTTCAAATTCTTCCTGTTTCAGCAGTCGCAGATGTTATTAGTAATACAAGTAAGGACCTTGTTTAACATGTGGCTTTTATCTCAACAGCTTGTCATGTTTGTCTCCTTTCCCCCATATTTTAATGGCCTGTGTGAAATGGCTTATACGTGCCCACAAACATTATAATAAGATGGAAGAGTTAGCCTCTGCATTTAATTTACCTCAGTTGGCCATATTCATCCTCAGGTATATGCCTGCAACTCTCATTGACTGTAGAAGAACAAAATTTGGCCCACTCCTGGTTAGTTCCCTGGGGTAAAATTCCCCATACCCCAAATAAGTTCTCAAAATAGGATTTCAGTGGCTCTTAAGTGGTGTTGTGGCCTTGTGCAGAATTTCATTCATAGTTCAGCACTTGTGTAACAGTGAGCTTAGGCTTTCACCCTCCACAAACTTGCAAATATGCTTACCTTTATGCACCTAACTGTTCCCATAAAGTCAATGGGGCTGCACATATGCTCAAAGTGAAGTCTTTACAGGATCAGGACATTAGCCCGCGATCTTCATCAAATTAACAAAAAAAAATCTTAACTTTATCTTGCAGAGATGTTGGAAACCAACAATGTAATCACTTTCAATGGACTAGCCAATAGCTCCAATTACCACACTTTCCTTTTGGATGAGGAACGGAGTAGACTATATGTTGGAGCAAAGGATCACATATTTTCTTTCAACCTGGTTAACATCAAGGAATATCAAAAGGTATCTTCAATCCTACTATAATTGTTTTTTAACAAAACCTGTGGTACAAATCTTGTTATGCAGACGTATAATGTATAACTTGACAATAGATATAAACTACATTTAAATTGTCATGACAACTTATGATAGCTAACTTCCCACTCACCCCCCAAAAAAGAAAATTGTTGCAGCTACAAGGGGGGGAAATGATAGGCCAAATTTGGATCTGGTTTAAATGGTTCCACCAGTTCTAAATTTGGACAAATATATATAAACAATGCAAGTGCTTGCCTACATGAACATTTAATGAGCATCAAGCTGGGATATGAATCTACTCCATGCTAGCTTGCTGTGCTAGTTGTCCATGTAGACCCTGCTGACACACACTAACAGTTAGTGTGCTTTAGGGTATGTCTACACTACCCGCCGGATCGACCCCCCCATGTGCTCTCCCGTCGACTCCTGTACTCCGCCGCTGCGAGAGGCGCAGGCAGAGTTGATGGGGGAGCGGTAGCAGTTGACTCACCGCAGTGAAGACACCGCGGTGAGTAGGTCTAAGTACGTCGACTTCAGCTACGTTATTCACGTAGATGAAGTTGCATAACTTAGATCAATCCCCCCCGACTAGTGTAGACCAGGCCTTAGTCTACTCATATTTCAAAGCAGGGACACTAACAAACTGTTAGTGTGTGTCAGCCGGTTCCAGGTGGACAGGTAATGCTCAGCATGCTAGTGCAGGGTACATTCACATCCCAGCTTGCCATGAAAAAACTTTTTGTGTAGACAAGCTGCAAGTCAGCAAGATCAGGAATATAGAATGTCTGATTTTTAGCTACTAATTATAGAGAACATACGGTAAACCTCATTTTAATGTTCTGTAATTATTTGTGCCTGTCCTGTGTTAGGAGTCTGGGCAGAATAGTTAAAACTCTAGTATATTTTTACAGCGGTATTATATAATTATTGTATATAACATATTGAAAGTATCATAAAAGGTTAATCCCTAGATCCTAAGGTGAAGCTTAAAACTATGGGATTTTACATGTTTATATTTAAGCAATCAAGCTTTAAGGTTTTGTAAAGCTATGGTGCTAATATCTACACAGCTCCCTTTTGCTATGTGTCTTTCTTCTGATCCATGTCCACTACATCCACAGTAGCATAGTCCTTTTTTACCTCTCCTAATAAGGAAGAGTTGATTGAAAAGTAGTAACACAGGAGCAGTAGCACCAGTAAATGAATGCACTTTACCTCAAGCCAGCTATTCACCAAACAGTCCATATTTTTATGTTTACTGCTCAATAAAACGAAGATGACTGTCACGACAGCTCTCACAAAAAGGTCACATCACCATTCACTTTTTTTGAGAGTAGGGCCACTTCGGTGTTTGTGAGGGCGAGTGTTGATATCTTTTCCTTAGCATGGAGTGCTTTAAAGAATTGTGTTTCTGCTACTCATAAACCATAATAGATTGGATTCTAATAAAAGAGTGACAGATTGGTAAAAGCTCTTTGCCCTTGATGGAGGACATTACTTCTGGTAAAAGTTGTAGACTTAAATTAAAAGCTGATGTACGGTTCAACGGTGCTTTTGGGTCTGCTTCTGCTTGAGTCTAAAAAGTTGTTTTATCTTTTCATTTAGTCTAATGAGCTTTGCCAAAGAGTGAGAAGGTAAACACAGAGATGGAGGTTTGATTTGTTATGTTCAAGCATTTAAAATCCCACAATTTTGATGGGGCATTTTAGATTCAACTTTTATGAAAGATATATTGCTTCAGTACCAGTGGATTTTTTCTTGGTATTCCTGACCTTTTGCCCATTTGCCTATTAGCTTCCTAAGATGATAGCAATAAATACCTTGTGTTCTGTATTCTGAAGGAAGACAGGCCATTCATTTGTATTCTCTAAGGAAAAAGATAAAAGGGAAACTGAGTATTTTCTTTTCTATTCTCCTTAGAGCAGCTATAAAGGAAACTGGCTATTTATTTGTATCCTCTGAGGTATTCATAGTTTAATGCACAAAACATCTGGAATAATTAAAAGAAAGGATGGTGTTTCCACAGTAGAAAACTGCTGTCTGACATTAAGGGAATTGTATCTTCTGTTCTTCAGTCTTCAAACACTTCTAGAACAATGTGTGAAATAATAAACAGACATTATTATATGAAAGAAAGATAATTGTTATTGATGTCTCAAAACTGCAGATTCAAAGTGGGATTTGAACATTCCCAAAGATTTAGAGAATTTTTGGATCAGCTTAATATAAAGACCATGGTCACTGAAGAAATTTAGATCCGAATCAAAATTTTTCTAAAGTCTTAGCTGTGTTTGAATCTCAGCCTGTGGTTCAGGTTCATCTCTTATTATTATCAATTATCACATCGTCCCATCATTTTTTGAGAAGGCATCTCCACTGAAATCAGTGAGGATTTCTATTTAAGCACTGGAAGTAAGTTATGGCCTCAGCAAAATAGCACAAATAAGGCCAAATTCACCTTGTCATTACAATAGTGCAAATTCACTGACTTTCACATCGAGTCAACAGAATTGCAGCATTGTCAGAGGAGAATTTGACCTGCCCATATTAGAGATACGAAAAACTGGTTAAGATAATATAGGAACCTTTCTCCAAAACTTGAATTGATCCTGAACTGAACCTTTTGGGGGCTCTACAAAATTTGGTTAATTTTTTTTCAATTTAGTAAATTTTCATTTTCACTTTTCTCTGAACTTCTTAAGCCAGGAATAGAAGCAGAAAGAATCCTTTGAGAGACCATGTTCTCATGAAATTTTCAGCCCAATTTTATAGACTCAAGAGGTTCAAATTCTGTTTGGATCATATTATATTATATTTGTTAAAGAAAAATCTGAATTTTTGGGTGTTGGTTGAGGTCCACCCTAGACCTCAAAACATCACTAACAATATGTCCTCAATTCTCTTTTGTCACCTGCAATCATCCTATTTTCCTAATACTTTCCCTTTACTTTATAAATAATGTATTGAATACCAAAGTTATAATCCAGTCTTGTGGCCATTCATATTGCATTATCTGAAGTTACCAACTGAATCGTAACCTGGCATTATGTGAAGATCATGTTTTATTCTATATGTAATTCCTAAAAGATTTTCAACAGACATGAATAATTGACTGAAATGGTCTCTGGGTTTTCTTTGTAGGAAGTGAGATACTTCTTCTACCAGAAGTAATACTACAGCAGGCTTAGGGAGTATTACTGGAAGATTATAGATATTTGCAAAGACACTTATCCAAATCAGCATCAGCATTAGTGTTTGATGGAATGATAGTATCAAACTAACATCGCCATTTTTATTCATTTAATTGAAGAGCAGGAAAAACAAGTGAATTACTATATAAACTGAACAGTCAAGACTCCCATTTATGTTACAATATTCCCAAACCCAATTAAATGGCACATAGTAATAGATATCTATCATATTCAGTGATGTCAAGAAGATGCAAGCTTTGGGCCTGGGTCTCCATTCCATTTTTAAACCAGTGTTGTAAATACATTAAAATCAATATTGATTTACCAGTATAACTGAATGGAAAATCAAGCCCTTTGCTTCCATATTTTTCAAAGTCCATAGCAGAGATCCACATTATACACCTGTATTTATAATCTTCTTTACCATGATTCCCATTATATACACTTTATTCTGCTTATGTTTGGGTTTTGTCAGTGAAAGGAATAAAGAGAAAAGCAAAGGAACTGGGTGAAGAGACTATATATAGCACTTGGTATACGATTTGTGATTATTGAAGCACGAAATGGCATAAAGTGATTTTTATTTTATTTCTTTAGATTTTTTGGCCTGTGTCTCATACCCGAAGGGATGAGTGTAAGTGGGCTGGAAAAGATATTCTGGTAAGTACAAATCTTTATAATGGTGTTTTGTTTTTGTGTGTGAAGAATTTGAATATTTCATGGAGTCTAGTGTTAATTTTTAAAGCACTTATTTTTCCTAAGATTACTCTTCTTACGCTAACATGAGACTTGGGTCACATCAGGTTTTTTGGTTGGCTGGGTATTTTGGTCCAAAGAAATGGATGCTGAGTTTAAATGCATAAGAGGATGAAAATCATGCAAATTGAAGAGAAAGTATTTATTAAAAAAGCACCCACTAAAGTGAGAATCATTGATTCTTATTTAATTTTCTTCTGATTTCATTAATTGTGCACTGATTTAGCCCCTGATCATGCAGTAAGCTCCATATAAACCCTTGTGCCCACATGGCACTTCACTGAAGCGAGTCTCCATGCAGGGTTTCCTTGGGTTCTGCCTGTATGGAGTTTATTGCAGAATTGAGGCCTAAGTGGTTTGAACTTTCTGCATCAGTTTTGGTGCCTCAGGAAAGAAACAGTTATATAACAACTGCTTTACTTACCTTCTCACTCTCTCTCACTCACATATCTCTGTCTTTGTACATATGAGAGTGAGAGAGATTTGGCCACAAGTCCTAACAATTCTTTCAGTGTATATTGATAGTTTAGCCCTGTCTTCCATTATAGGAGCAGAGAGAGAAAGAGGATACATATACACAATAAGTCAAATGGACACATGCACAGTGGGCCAAATGGGAAATCAGTGAAGTTGCAAGGGTATGACTGAGAGTGGAATTTGGCCCCATGTGTATACATTACTGGCCTGAATTTCAGAGATGGTTCACTAAAATATTCATAATGCCAATCTTATGCCTCTGAAAAACTATGTTCTAATACTGTCTTAGGTCAGAAGTGAAAGTGGGTTCATTGGGCTTAACCTAGTCCCTAGAGGACTGTTGTCTACGTCAAAAAATCATTTTTGGAACAGCAGAGGTGGTTTAGGTCAGGACTGACATATATAACCAGCGATGTATGTATGGAAAGAGAGCTCATGATTTTCATGTGCCTGACTATAGTATGAGTGTCTCTAGCCACTTTGTAGTCTGATTTTAAATCACTACAAATATTTTTTACTCAAACCATGTATGTATTCACAAGCACTTCCCATAGAAATATTCTGTGAGCTAGAGATCAGAAAATCTAACCTGCTAGGTAACCCAGAAAGTGTGGGTTGGTGTGAAGTACCTGAAGAAATTAACTAACAGTGGCTGTCCAGTGTTGTACTGAGTATTGTTATATTACAGTAAGCAACAATACCATGCCTTGAAGAGAAACTCAGAAATCTACAGCACTGAGAACAAAATTGCTTCCTTTACTTTTTTTAAAAAAACATTTTCTTTTACAAATTCAAAATGATAAAGTGGTGGGGGGGGAGGGGAGGGAGGGAAAGTTTCAGACATTGCAGAAAGTCAGTTTCCAATATACTCATAGTAAGTGGCCATAGTTCATTGTGCTGCCCCTGGAATTGTCCAGAAAGAAGGTTATGACTCCGGGAGTCACCATCTCACTT
The DNA here is from genome assembly GCF_013100865.1 of Trachemys scripta elegans. Taxonomy (NCBI): domain Eukaryota; kingdom Metazoa; phylum Chordata; order Testudines; family Emydidae; genus Trachemys; species Trachemys scripta. The sequence continues at coordinate 17,659,835 of NC_048298.1, read as the reverse complement.
CCAGTCACCTCTGTGTGTATGTGTGTGCATTACACAACAAGTCTATATCCTGCATAGTGTATACTCGCTGACATGTCAAGGTAGCTACTCCACTAGGCATGAATGTGGAGTAGATCCATGGCTCAGTCCCATCCTGCTATTTTCTATCTACCTGCATTGGGTATCCCCATGCACTGGAAGCTTCAGTACAGTGTGCTGGCACAAGGACATAAGAAGGCATAACATGGGGTACGGTGTGCAGGACATACAACAATCTAACCCAAAGTGAGGGTAACAGTGTTACAAGTTATATGGGTCTGGTCAGAACATTTTGAAAGAAGAAAAATGTTGGTAAACAACAGAAAACATATTGCAAATTTTATTTTCTATTTTCCACCAGCCCTACAAATGTACAAGATAAGCCGCAAAGAGTTCATTCTATATATTTAAATATAAATAAAGAATGGCTTGTAATATTTTATGTGGGTCCAGGTCAGCACTGGGGTTTTGGTAGGTGAGTTAGAAATCTGAAGCAGGATTAACTCTCACTGTGTCTAGTTCTCTATTGGTAAACACCCAAAAGTACCTGAGTCACAGGTTTCTCTCCAGTCCTGCTCTTGTCATTTAATAATGCATTAGAAACAAAGTACTAAATGGTGAAACATAATATAACAATTCTAGATGTAATAACATTAAAGATTGCACATCATTAAAGAAACTTAGCATTCTTCCCTCCTATATTCCTTATAGCTGTTGTCAATACCTAGGAAATGTGAAATATAATGACCATAAAAATAACTCAACGTGCTCTCATTAAACAGAGAGAGGATGCTTAAAGTGGAGTATAAAGCACATTTGATTTAATGTTGCTATCAACGTGGACCATTGCTAAGATATTAGATATTTCTCCTTTGTGATTGCTCACACTTTCCTAAATGAAGTTCTGTATCTTTTATGACAGTTCTCATTTTTAACGTTTGTAATTATTGATCTCAAGGGGGGCAGCCAATACTGAAAATTCAAGTCCCCACTAATAAGCCAGGTGCAGTACAGCAGCTGCAATGAAAGTTTTTCCTTAATATTGCCCCAGTGATAACCTCAAACATGACCTGAGAGATTTCCCCTCATAATTAAAAGAAATAATTTACTGTAGCTTTTATTCTGTCTGAGTCGAAAGGATTCCTTAAATCCACACTGCCAGTCATGCCAATCTAGGCATAGCAAATTGGTGAAATTTCAGTTTGCATGGGATAATGCTGAGGGCAGCATATTATGATATTGTAAATCTAATGATAACCCTTTATTACTTATGTAGCAGTTTCCATTTTTGTGTTTAAAGCACTTTATAAATGTTAATTAGTGAAGCTTCGCAATACCCCTGTCGTATGTTGTCCATTTTATAGGTAGGTAAACTTTTTAAAATATGCTTGACTCCCTTTTACATATAGATAAACTGAGACATCAGGAGATTAAAAGTCCTCCCCCAAGATCACACAGTGATTACAGCAGAAGCCACTTTTTTCATAAACAAAATTATCTACTAGACTTTCTCATCAGGTATAGAGAAGTTGCCATTAAACTCTTTATTAGCAGTTAGAGTTGCTGTGATATTTCTCTATCCTTAGTATAGGGAATACTACAAATAGCAAAGTAATGTTATTAGAGAAAAAGGCAAAACTGTAAATATTTAATAGCAACCAAGGTATTTACTTTTATGACCAAGCTAAACAAGCAAATGTGAGAGCCCAAGAAAAGGAGACAAAGAGTTTCTTATTGCTCTGAACCTCAGCCATGGATAGCTATCTCCCTGGATCTACTGTGGTTACATCCTGAAACCTTCCCCTGTAGATTCCTGATCAGGAGTTTGGAACAATCAAAGAATTAATTGTCCCTACAGAATATATCCCAGGTTTTACACTGAACCACACAGTGCAGATATGATCAATAAAGCTCCTAATGATATAACTCACTACTGAGTTTCAGTATTTTGATTTGAAGAGCTCACAGTCAATCACCTGGGACACAACGGTAACACATGACAATGTCTGCATCACATATGGATTAAATAATAGGGAAAAAAGAAAAAAATGTGTCTATAATTCCATCCTGGGGTTCCAGTGATGTCATAAACCACCAGAGTGTACTTTGAGTGATTTATGTAGTCACTGGAACCCTAAGATGAAACTGTAACTGGGGATAGGAAAACCAGTGCATAAACTGGAGCTGAGCAGAAACTCCACCTCGAATTCAAACCATTATTTTGTTACTGTATAAAAAGGTTTGATTAACTTCCCCCTTCCCCTCTATTTGGTGCATCTCTGCACTTCCTAATTTTATAATGCACAGGAAACAGAAGTGCCAAGACACCAAAGGAGTAGTTCTTGTGGTATTTAATTATGGGATTTAACTATGGGATATGGTAAGTTCTCCATGATTTAAAGTCTTTAAGGATGAGTTTTAATAAAGCACTTAAGGGTGCTGACTTCTAGTGGGAACTGGATGCCTAACTCCTTATGAAAATCCCTCTCTAAATCTAAATCAAGTTGGTAGGCTAAATGCAGCAATTACTTGTTTTATGCCCGTGTTATGCAAGATGTCAGACTAGATCAGGGGCCCCCAGTGTGGTGCCCGCGGGCACCATGGTGCCCGCCGGGGCATCTAAGTGTGCCCGCGTACTGGCCAGCAGACGAGCATCCGCCGAAATGCCACCAAGAAGCAGCATCATCCAGAGGCGTCACTGCCAAAATGCTGCCGATTTGCCTGCGGCAGCGATGCCTCTGAATGACGCTGCTTCTCGGCGGCATTTCGGCGGCGACGCCTATTGATGTTGCCACTTGTTGGCGGCATTTCGGCGGATGCTTGTCCACCACCCCGGTCCTCCATGGCTCATCCAGAAGAAAAAGGTTGGGGACCACTGGACTAGATGATCGTAATGCTCCCTTTTGGCCTTAACATCTATGAATCTTTGACTTTCCAATCTACCCAAAACATGCTTGGAAATATTTTAAAAAATCTGCCTGGACTCTTTGTTCTCACAAGGTGTCTAGACCACATAGAATCAAGCAAATTTGTGAAAGCTTTGGAACACCATTGGAATGTAACCCACCCACCTGGATGTGGTGTTCTGTCCCATCTAGTGGCACCAAGACCACTTAAAGAGGGAGAGAAAATGTGCCTGCTCTACAGCCTGAGCTAACACCCAGTTGGCTTTTAATTTGTGGTAGAGACTCATGCACTAGTTCCAGAGGTCTCTGGTTCAATCCCACCTGCCAACAACTGGGGTCTGTCAGTGTTGCAAGAACATTCCAAATCTTCTCTTAGCATTTTTAGGAGAAATGTATTGTTAGTGAATTGTGACAAATTGTCAGCACCAGGACGATGGTCTTGTAGGTCTTGTATTTATCCATCAATCTGGTGCAATTCATCATAGGCAGCCACAATGCAAGCACATTGTCCCAACTATGTGCCTCAAACCTGTTCTCGTGAAAAGCTTACTCTTTAAAAGTAATTCCGTCTTCATGTCATTAATTCCTTGGCTTCTAAACTACCCCAGCCAAACTGGGTGCCAATTAATGCTCACTGTGTCATAGTTTTTGTGAGGTAGACATTTGTCTGCTTGTAACTGTACTTTGGCCACCGAGAGCCTGTGAGCCCTAGGAGGTTTGTCGGATCATCAATGGCCACAGGAATTCAAAGTGTGTTTGTTTACTTGAATAGTTAAAATATATATCTGCCTATTTTACTCCAGCGCTGCTGCTAATTTGGAATCAAATCAAAATTAAAGAAAAGTCTCTGCTGCTGAGCAGCAGAGGCTCCTGTTAAGTACGTTGTGGAGATGTTCCACAGATGCATCTTTGCATTTCAAGAAGTGTTGTTCAGCTCATTCTTTAAGGATTGCCTGGGTGTAAATCAGATCACAGTCCTTTGAGTTTAAATAGGACACATCCAAGCCAAATACGCCACCTAAGACTTTATCTCCATGAGATGGGAAAGTTCAGTTTCCAAACCCCTCCCTGAATCATGTGACAGTGCTCAATTCTAAAGACCGCTACAACCGTGCATTTGGAATGATTGTCAGCTGGTTCAAATCGGTGATTTCACAAGGGTGCAATTTACCAAGTTGCCTCTCCTCCCCAAAATCATTTTTGATGACATTTTGGAAAATGAAGCTAGCAAAAAAAAAAAATATCGTTGATTCCCTTCAACTTCTTTTTATTACCCCTCTAGCCTTAGGGAAAACATAAAGGCAGAACATAAAAGTACCCGTAATACATTTCATGTGCTATTGTAAATGAAGAACTGAGGAGGGAGACTGAAAATTAATTATAGAATACCAATTGAAAATAGATAGCCTGCTCATAAATTAACCAGAAAAGATCAGGCCAGGTAACATCTGGCCCTTTCCCACTTTATGTCCCCCCCACAGGGGTCAGCTCCAGTTATGTGGGGATGCAAGCAAGCACTGTGCTAATGTAATCTCACCAATGTGTGAAACCGCATTGTATAGGCTCCACAAAGTATATGGGGAAGGGTGGAGATGAAGGCTGTATAATTCCTCACCACTGGCCAGAGGAGGTGAGCTGGCATGCTGAGGAGGAGAGTCAAACACTGGAGCCTTTCAGAGGACTGCAGAGCTATCTCTGTAACATATGTTTCCTCCCCAGGGGAATTCTGGCTGAGTTAGGCACAGTTCCTTCATAGACCCCCTACAATGCAGCCAGTGGCTTTAAGATACAGTATGTGCTGTAATCAGTCAGTTCAGATGCCAACACTGGCATTTGCTTTCATTTAGGAATTGGCATATGATGCCGTTTGTAAACTGGCCAAGGCAAATCAATTACTGCAAGGTAGTGCCTTGAGCAGTTGAGTAGAGGAAGAATTAAGTTAGTGATGGCAATTCAAGTACTGTATCCTATCTAGTACTACACAGTTTGATGGGTAATTTCACAATATAGGAACATAATTAAATATCCTTGAAATGATGGCAAACAATAGTTAAGTGCCATACATTAAGGAAAATAATATGATATATATATTTTTTACTCATTCTTTTATTGTGAGATTCTCTTAAACCTCAATTAATCTGGATCAAGGATAAGAGCTAAATTTTCCTATCTATGGATTATTTTTCTATTATAGGAGGGACTAGAGAGATTTGCTTCTGAGGGAAAGCTTACATTCATCAAATCCAGTGCCGGATTTTCTCAGCAATGAACCCCTGCCTTGAATTACGAGCCTTGCACAAATTGCACTTTTGTTTTTAGAAATGTAGAAATTATTTTGAATTATTAGTGGGAGGAAAAAAGGGAGAACAAAACTGTTTCACAAAATGATGGTTTTCAGATTTCTACTGATGGAGTTTTCCTCTGAGTCCGAGTTTGGCTTTGACAAAGATTGAGGGTTCCTTTTATATGCTACTGTGCCACCAGCGATTGCTGTTTTGGGACTTCTCTAGGCAGATTCCTTGTTATGATTTATTTTGTCTGCAGAGGTGGACAGGGTAAGTGTACCCCTTATATCTTTCAAACAACATGCTCACTTGAATAACTAGTAAAAATGATCGGCATGTTTCACTCCCTGAATTCTCTCAGGAGTTCTGTCTTCAGACTCAAGTCTTGTAGCAGTTCATTTCTGAAGGACGCATCTATCCATTTCTAGTTCTGCCTCAGATTCTTTCTGTTTGGGCAGATACATTATTGTTTTAATGGAAGGAAGGGTTGGTTTCACTTCACAGTCTCAAGCAAGCTTGTTTCCAAAAGCACATTTCTCTCTTTCTCCATACACTTGCAGCATAGCTCAGAATTCCCCACTTGCATTAGTCCACACCTGATCATCTTTCTATGCTACTGCTGGCACCGCATGCCAAACAGCTAGCCTTCTAAATGCCTCTCAACTGTTTGCAGACCTAATGTCCATTTTCCTTTGAAATGTGTGTAAAAATAACCACACTATTGGTCAAAGAGAAAGTTCTTAAAATACCCTCCAAAATTGTGTAGAATTATTTTTAAGTTAAAACTATAGTTTTCTTTTCTTTGTTCCACAACTGTTAAAAAAAACAGTTCAAGATAATTAAAGAAGAAAGAGAAAGAGAGAGCTTTGCAGATTAGAGGAAAAATTATATTCCAAATATGATGGGGCCACGATATTAAGGCCAATAAGTAAAGAGATACTTATTTATGGGGAGAAACAATCTGATCTTTGTTGGAACAGATCACCTATTACTTCCTTTCTAATTTAGATAATCCCTTCCTGATTAACTGCTTCTAAAGCTGTAGGTCCCTATAAGGGTGTCGTGAATCTTGCAGGAAACATAATTTGACAACTCCTGATTCAGTATGCCAAATTTTAATTGAATGGGAATTTTAGGCTTCCATCAGTTAAGGATTTTCTGCCTAGTTTCTCTCATGGAACTCAGAATAGATTTATGTCCACGCCCAAAAAACAGGACTCCCATGTTATGGAGCATGTAACTTCATAGTCAAGCTTATAGGATATGTTTATTTACGTGTGTACATATTGCTAAGCAACTGCATCCTATAGATCTAGCATTCTGTTGCTTGCTTTCAGCACTTCAAACATTAATTTGTCACTTTCATCTCAGAAGTTTAGGTATATTTATCTTAGATGACTGTGTCTGGAAATCATTTCAGGATGTGCATAAAGCAGAATAGAAAAGAGTGACTGTTACCACTTCTATGTGCTTTATGTGCATGTAAGGGACTGATGGCATATGTCTGAAACACCCCACCCTGCTAACAGGGGTTAATCCTGCTAGGGAATGTGGAATGAGATCTGCTGATTCAATGAGGCATGTGGTTTATACCTATATCCAGATATAAGGGAGATGGGAGAGACTCTCTAGAAGTTCTAGAGCAGTGGTTCTCAAACTGTGGGTCAGGACCCCATTTTAATGGGGTCACCAGGGCTGGCTTAGACTTGCCGGGGCCAGAGCCAAAGCCTGAGTCCCTCTGCTCGGAGCCGAAGCCTGAGTGCTTCAGCCCTGGGCAGGGAGGCTCTGGTTACAGACACCCTGCCTGGGGCTGAAGCCCTTGGGCTTTGGCTTTGGTCTCCTTGCCCAGGGTGGTGGGGCTTGGGCTTTGGCCCCCCCACCTGGGGCAGCGGGGCTCGGGCAGGGTCAGGCTTCAATCCCCTCTTCTGGGGTCATGTAGTAATGTTTGCTTTCAGAAGTGGGTGGCAGTGCAATGAAGTTTGAAAACCCCTGTTCTAGAGTGTGGGCTGAGCAACCCCAAGGAAGGAACTCAGACAGCAGACAGGCTTCAAGGGGAGCTTTGAGCTGAACTTTATGGCATTGTTAATTTCTTGGTTAATAAAACCAAATCCCAAGATAAGGGAGAGTTTTCCATTCAATAAAGTACACGGAGTTTGTTTTAGAACCAGTTGGAAAAAGAACTCTCTCATATCCCACTATCAAGGCTGCTGTTTCTTTTAGGCTTATTCGAGTTATTCTTGGAATATTATTTGCTTCCTTGATTAAACTGATTCTTAATATGTTGTAAAAATATTATTAATACCCTAGAGCAGTGGTTCCCAAACTTGTTCCGCCGCTTGTGCAGGGAAAGCCCCTGGTGGGCCGGGCCGGTTTGTGTATTAAACTGTTCTAAAGGACTTTACTTTTCCATATCTTGGGCTAGTGTCAGGTCAGAGTTCAGTGGTCGTGATGACAAAAGCGATCAAGCTGAGTAGTCCCAGAGCACAGGAACTTTGCCCAGAGGAGAAGGAAGGTAGTAGGGTCTTTTATGCCTCTCCTACTGACACAAGGCTGAGACCAAATGAAGCCTCAGTAGGAGTATGGTGCACAAGTGTGCTTCCAATAAAACTATTTGCTAAAAACGACATATCCCTTTGAGGCTTGAAAGCGTTAAGATATATTTGTTTTTCTCAGTGGTTGATTTTTCTAATCTGCTTTGTAAATTGGCTTCCTTTTCTTTTATCAATTGTGAATAGTGGATAAAGAAAATTCAGAGGACACATCCTAGGACATGTCTTTATTGTGTATTTTCAAAATTCTCACGCACTCTGTCATGTTAAGAAATCAGGTAGATAAGACTCTAATCATTAAACACTTAATCAGGAAGATAACTGGGACTAAAGTGGGATGTGTCCGGCTCCAAAAAAAGTCTTATCAATGTCTACGCCCCATCAGCAGCTTCATTCTGAAAATTCTCAGGTCCCCTCTCAACAGCAGAGAGGAATCCAATTTTGTGATTATCACTGCTGCTTCTGCACTTCCTGTTCTGCCCATCCTGCGTATCAGTAATGCTGTTCCTGACATAGTCTGAAGGTTTCAAGTCATTCTTATCAGAAGACTATGTAATGATCATTGATTATGTTTCAGATTCCAGCTGTTTTTTTCAAAGCTTAGAGACCGGGAACAGCATTCAAAAGTATAGTTATCGCTAAGACTATTAAATAAAGTGAAGGACATAGATTTATGATATGAACCAGTTATATCATTTATTTATGCACACATATAAATACAGCAGTAAGCACACTCCTCTTGTGGTGAAATCCCTTCCTCTGCATAGAGCCTGATTAATACGGGTGGAATCCACAAGGGTGGTGAAAATCCATTCCTCCTACACAGAGCCAATGGGAGTGGCTACAGTTGCTATTCTAGGTTTATCTCTCCATGGTAGTGCAGGGGGTGCTGGCCTTTTCCCATTATGGAATTCTGCACCAGCCTATGCAGGGCCTTCATGAAGATCCTATTGCAGTGTACAGATGCCCCTGTATAGTTGTTCCACCTATGTTCTCTTTGCACGGCCCTTTAGTGGGTCTTAAATGGAGTGGAGGGTCTTGTACTGAGTGAATTTTGCCCTTAGTACCCAGGCAATATTTAGAATAATAACTGAACGACAATGTTACAGTAAAACAGAACTTTACAGTGTAGCTGAGGTTGTCATCTTTGGTACTTACCTAGTACAATGGACACTGCTCTTAGACTGGGGTTAGTAGGCACTGCCATAATGCAAATGCAAAACACAAGGACAATAGTTCTTAAACAATATTATTACACGTGAACAGGAATGAGAACGAAGATCCTACAAACAATTGCATGCATGCAGGGAGTGCCATTATAGCACATAGAGTGTATTTCACCGTCATGGAGTGCTCAGTGGAACTACTCACATACGTAGAGTTACTTAAGTTCCAAAATATTTGCAGGGTCAGAGGCTAAGTTTCATCTTCAGTTTTTCCTATGTAACGTCAGCATAGCTTAAACTATGGGTTGAATTGGTTGTGAGTGTGTCACCATTAGGAAATAATATTTATTTCAATAGAGAGACAAGGTGAGATAATATCTTTTATTGGACCCACTTCCATTGGTCAGAGAGAGAAGCTGTTGAGCTACAAGCTTGTCTTTCCCACCAACAGAAGTTGGTCAAAACAAGATATTACCTCACCCACCTAGGCTATGTCCTCACTACGGGGGGGGGGGTCGATTTAAGATACGCAAATTCAGCTACGCGAATAGCATAGCTGAATTCGACGTATCCAAGCCGACTTACCCCACTGTGAGGATGGTGGCAAATCGACCTCCGCGGCTCCCCCGTCGATGGCGCATACCTGCGCTGGTGGAGTACAAGCATCGATTGTCGCAGCCTGACGAGACGAGATAAATCGATCCCCGAGAAATCGATTTCTACCCGCCGATTCAGGCGGGTAGTGAAGATGTAGCCTAAGTGTCTCTAACATCCTGGGGTCGACACAGCTACACACCACTGCATACCTTTATTTCATGACATTTAAGCAACCTTTTTCTTCAATTAATACTATTGCATTCTGAAAGGTATACCCACCCTGTGAAGATTGAAGTGATCACAGCTGGCAATAATGCTCTGGTATAAGAAAGAACAAAATAAACTCCAAGATTACTAGAGAACGTCTTTCAACAGTGGAATAAATTGAATGACAGCAATAATATTAGGGATTATTTATTCTTTATGGATATCCCTGACCCTGCTATTCCAAAATTCAACTAATTAGGTAGAAGGGGGAAAAAGTAAACATATTCACTAACTGTGAAGATGAAACCTACAGGTTTTTATATAGAAAATGTCCACCCAATTTGATTTGAAACACATGATGAATTTGTTTTGTTTTTTCAGCTGTGAGATGATACCTTTAAAGCCTCTTGCACATCCAATTTGGACAAAACTCCTGATATTGTAATTATGGAGAGCTGGAATAGAGTAAGGTTCTTTCAGTGCTCATCTGGAGTAAATCGGTATAAATCTGTTGGAGTTAATGGAGATGCATATTTACATCAGATGAAGATCTGGCCCTACAAGATTGCCTAACTGCATATTTCTAATATTCTCACTCACTGTAATATCTGGGAACCAATTATGAATCTTTTTACACTTTAATAAAAAGAAATGGCTGTTGTTTAGAATAAGGAGAAAAAGTCTAGAAATTGGTTAGAACAATAAGGATTTACACTTTAGGTTTTCAGTTAAAATGCCATTAAAAAGCATTACTCTGTTAATTCAGATCTAAGCATGCAAGTTCCAAGCTTCTGAAGGAGAGATAATTACTAGAAACTAGTGGAAAAACACCTAAATTCTGTTTTAATTTTCATATACCGAGCAGATGTTTTGACAGATGGATGGACTTTATTTTTGTAACTGTCCGGGAAAAGTCTGCATAACACAGCCTAATCAGTGTTACATATCTGTAGTGTTTGTTTTTTAATCATTCTGTATTTGGCTCCTATGCTTTTGCTTGCAGACATTTTCTTTGTAATTTATTTTTTCAGGCTAATCTCTCTCTGCATAGTCCCTTCTATCAATTTGATCCACAAATATTGGAAACCTCTTAAAATAAATGTAAATGTTTTGTTAGTGAGACAGACATATTGATCCTCAGGTGGAGGCGGCTCTGGTGGAACAGTTAATTAACACTTTATCTCCTCTTCAGGGTAATTCCCTTGCTCTTTTTAAACTATACATGCATATTTGCATGGAGGAGGAGTGACAAATTAGGGACTGTAACAAGGTGTATTGAGCCTACCAGCCTGTGGATCTGGCCTTAACACATTTGACAATTTAATCCATTCTCCCTTTATAATGAAGATCTGCAGATGAGCTACAGTATTTATCTGCAAGGGGGGTGTCACTGGCCCTTATCTTACTTTGGGACAGACCCTCAGCTGATGTAAATTGTCAGAGCTACTTTGACTTCAATGATCTACAGCAATATACAGCAGCTGAGGGTCTTGGAGCCAGTGTGTATAGCAGCTTAATTTCCACTGACGTTAGTAGGAGCAGGATCGGGCCCATGATGAAAAATATGGGGCATGAGCACAAGAGTGGGAACCAAGAACTCCAGAGATCTAATACACTGAATCACTCTGTGGCATATACAGTCACTTATGTTTTGTGCCTCGTGCCTATATAAACTCTCATGCCTCAGGGGACTCCAATGTGATGGGGACTAAGAAGAAACTTCCCCATTGGGCCTATTATTCCATAACTGCCTTGTGCAGTTTTTTCCTGGACCCTTCCTGTCAAGTATCTGATAGTGGCCATTTTCAGGGACAGGAGACTGGTCTAGAAGTCTGATTCAATGTGGCAATTCCAGTGTTCCCCACATTTAATATAAGATAATGATGCTTTCTTGCCTCACAGAGGTTTTGTGATGCTAATATAAATTAATGTTAGTAACGCACTAATAGGCTGAAACATGCTATGTAGAAGTAGTAGATTAAAAATAATTTGAATGAATCTACCTTGCTCTCACACACATGCAAAAGTTTGTGATACCCAGTTCCAAAGCATCAAAATGTTAAATGGCCTTTTCCCATTATTCCTCTTGAAAATGAACAATATTGAAAGTGCCCTGATGCAAAAATGTCCATAATTAAAAAAATAATAATATAGTCAAAATAAGATAAGTCAAAACCCATGACAAATGAACAATGAGGCTAAAAGTAATGCACATGCAGCATTTACAATTCCCTGACAATTTGCTCATTAAAGTTTCTGGCTCTTGGTTACTTCCTGTTCATTTTGTTCCTGCCGCTCCTGTAGATATATTCTCCCATCTTCTATATTTAACTGACATACTATATTTCTTGTATTGTCTTTGTTTCGCTTCCAGTGTCTTACACTTTGAGCTCATGTACTTAAATACTCCACTGTGCTGGCATTGTCCTTCACATTACCAATATCCTGCTGGCCTGAGGGCATGACAACAATATGTCCTGCTGCCAAGTGGGACAAGCCCAGTTTGAGACAGACTAAGTCATTCCAGGCTTGGCGCCAGGAGGGCGGGATGGATGCTTTGTAGTGAAATTGACACACAGTCACCAACTTCAAGAAGAAGGGTTATGTGCCAGGTTTCACAGAGGTATGTGAATGCCAGCATACCAGCCTCATTAGGAAGGGATAGAAAAGTAGAACTCTAATAAAACTGGTGGAGCCTTTGCGTCTGAAAACAGACTGAAAACCATATACTTTGACCGAGAGCCTCAAAGGTAAGTATCTTTAAGGCTCTGGGCCTTTGTACTTGGATGGAAACTTTCATCTAAAACTCTGCATTTCTCTTATAAACATTAATTAATTAAGCTTTACGATATCTGTGAGATAAGTAATTATTGTCATCCCTGTTTGATAAACACAGAGAGGTTAAGTGGGTTGCAGAACTAGAGGCAGAATCCAGCGGTCTGAACTAACAGTCTGAGAGCTTGTCTACACGACCACTTAAGTTGATGTAAGTTACGTCGCTCAGAGGTGTGAAAAAGCCACCCCCCTGAATGACATAAGTTACATCGACTTAAAGCGATGTCCACACTGGCACTAGGTGTTCGGGAGACGCTCTTCTGCCGACATAGCTTCCGCCTCTCATTGAAGTGGAATAATTATGCTAATGGGAGAGCGCTCTCTCGTAGGCATAGCACGTCTGCTCCAGACACGCTATAGCAACGCGGCTTCATAGTAGTGTAGATTAGTCTTAAACCCAGTACCCTGAACACTGATCTAACTAATATACATCACACCTTCCCTTATTGTAGCAGATTCCTTGGTGTCAACATGTGTTGACATGTTGAGCCTGCAGGAATTCATATGAAGCTATGCAAACTGTTACATTACAGATTCTTGTTTTCCCAAAGCCCACAAGGGTAGGAAAAGTCAAGAGGTCACTCTGAAAAGAGTGGTCATTTTGCTCAGAAGGTTCACTCCATAATGCACAGGTAATATTGGTGACTCACAACACTGCTACACATTGCATTGCAGCAGTGCAGAGCCTGATTCCACTCCCATTGGAATTATTATTATTATTATTATTTCTTAATTGTTATAATCATCGTTGTCATCACAGTAGCACCTAGGAGTTCCAGTCATGGACCAGGACCCATTTGTGCTAAGCACTGTACAAACGTGGAACGAAAAGAACCCTAAAGAGTGTACAGTTTAAGAAATGAAGGAGCATCTTGCCATTGTCTTAAGTGCAAGCAGGATTGACCTGGTGACAGAGCAGGAAACTTCACTATGAACTTATTCACTAGATGAGGGCTTAAATCAGAATCGTAACTTTATTTTTATGTCATTAATTGTGGTCTAATACCCTCTTTTATTTATTTTTTTTACAGTCGTATAAAATGTATAAAGAAACCTAATCTGTTAGGGAGGTGTATGAGAATTTACTCTTACAGATTTTAATGGATACTTTATGCAGCTGTAAAACACAGAGAAGCTATATTAGCCATTTTAGCTAGACTAGAAACTTTAAATGTTATATAAATATATTTATTATAGTCAAAGGTTTATAGCTGTAAGTATCTCCCTCCTAGTGTTTAATTAGCTCTTGTATTTCTCAGACATCTATGGTTAAAATCTGTTCCACCGGGGTTCAAGAAAGAATTAAAAGTTGGAGAGAGGAAGCTATATTCTGCTTTCAGTTATGGTTGTGTAAATCTGAAGTACCTCTATTGACATTAATGAAGTTACACTGCAATAATTCCAGATTAATTGAGGGCCGACTATGGCATATAATGACATGGAAAGAGTTCAATTCTGCTCTCATTTCCACTGGTTTAATTTGGAGTAACGGCGCTGAAGTCAATGGAATTATTCCTGATTTCCACCCATGTAAATGAGAGCAGAATCGGACTCCAGACTTATTGGGCTTTGGATCTATCCCTCAATGCATTTAGCAATTTCATCCCTTCTCATTCTATACTGGAGATAAGCAGATAAGCAGTATTTGCCTGTTCTTGTTTAGCGTGTGAGTTCATATGGGCCAGATACTCAGCTGGTGTAAATCAATGTAGCTACATTGATTTCAATATAGTTGCACTGATTTACACCAGCTGGGGATCAGACCATATACTGTGAAAATTGCTAAACTGAATGTTAGTCTGCCCTTAGCTCCTAACAGATTGTGTACTGTGTTTACCTGACTTTTCTTAAAAAACTTGAAAACTTGTTTTAAATCATTACAAGCCCAGTCCCCAGTGATGCTGAATGATGTTACAGTGGAGTTGAATTTGCCCTAGGATGTTTGCAAATGAGCAAAATCAGCATCCTTCTGATTTTGCAAATCTCATCAGTCAGTTATAGATTTTACACAGCCAAATCAAGCGTACTTCATAGCTTGATCCGTTTAGCCAAACCCCCGAATATGAAAGAGCTTAAATAGATAGTTTCAGCTTTTGCTCATCTCTAGTGTTGCATGTGTTGGCTTTATGCTGTGTTAATACTCAGGCACTTTCAAAAGAGATTTTTCCCTTCTTTCTTTTATGCAACATTAAAAATAAAAATTGAGAGAATTGAGGAATAATATACTCCCTCTAATGAAACTACAATAATTTATTCTATTTAATCATTTAACCCCTGTCACTGTGGCATTGAACGGGAGGCTATGTGTCTATGTAAAACAATATGTGTGTGTGTGTGTTTGTATATCTGTCTATAACGTCCTTGTGTTTTTATTAAGAGAGGTCAAACTGAAAAAAATTAAGAGAGAACACTTGCAAAACATACATCTCCAGTTCTTTCAATTTCCTGCTGGATTGTCTTAACTACCTCTGTGTTTTCTCTTCCATCTCAGTTGGAAGGATAACTTGTGTATTTGTCTGGTCAGCACTGGAGCCAAAGATGTTGTAAGACTCTGCATGTGTGTCTCCTGGGATGTTCTTTTTAATATAATGTCAGTATATTTTATGCAAATACACATAAGCAAAAAAAAAAAAAAATCTGAAGAACAATGTCATGTGTATCTTACATTATAATACATCAGGGTGGCATTACTATTCTACCTCTGTTGAATTTTTTATAGCTTGCCTGTGTGGTGGCCTATAGCAGTCCTAGGGGTTGTATTCTCACCGGCCCTCACAGAGCCATGGTTTGTGCTTGAGAGTCTCTTTCATTCTCTAATCACAAACAAATCACAGGGACTGATGCTGCAATCCAGTGAAGTCAATGGGAATTCTATATAGGTAGTGATTTAAGCACTGGGCCACTATTTCCTGATCCTGCAAGCTATCCATATGAGTGGAGACTGCACCTGCATGGAGCCTCCCTGAAATTAATGGGTCTCCATGCGGCTATATCTCATGAATCAATTTGCAGGACTCAGACCATAATCTCTACCTGTTCCCAGTGGTGGGGCAATAGAATTTCACTGTTCCTCATTTGTTTCCACTCTGACATTGTATTGTTTGCTGTTAATTGCAATTTTTGCTCCACAAATAAAGGTAAATTAGATTTTAAGAACACTATTTAGCAGGAAAAACTGTTAATTTAGGCTCCAAATTCTAGATCTTGTTCAAAAGTTGTATACAACCAAATAGCAATAAACATATTTCCATTAATTTTGTAAAAATTAACATTCAGTGAAAAAAGTTTTTATTTTGTTTGTATTTAAATGTTTCTCTGCAGTGTTTGCAATCCAGGCTTTGCAGCACGATGTCAGAGCACGAGACATCAGAAAGTGACACTGACATACTCATTTTCATGGCTCAAACTGAAGGAAATGCAAAAAAGTAAATAAATAGATACCATGTACATATTGATGAGCAAATTAGATTTTAAAATTGGTTTCCTTTTTAATAGCATAAGGTATCACTAGCAAAACAGGTGAAGAATTTTATAAGTGATTATTTTTATACTTATTTTTTTTATTAATGATATATATATAATTGTTTACACTTTGTTATTTATTTAAAGTATATAATTTAAGGCCTGAGTCCTGAAAAGACTTGTGAACATGCTTAATTTTATGTACTGTGAGTATCCAACTGACTTTGCAGAGAATAAAGCTAAGCATGTGCATAAGTCTTTGCAGAATCAAGGCCTAAGTGACTACAGTAGAGTTGAGGAGGTTATGAATTACAGCTACTATGCATATTAGTATTTTAAATGTTATATCAGTGGTTTATTTTGCATCAGTTCATCCCATCTGCCCATCTTTTTTCAAATTGTTAGTTAATTAAATACAGGCAGGGATTTCTCTTAATTATTTTATTCTGGGCGGCCATGTTTCTATACATGAGATTTGTTTTGCGAATGGAGAAATAACCTACATCACAAAGGCAAAGACTACTTCAAACAGAAAGAAGGGAAATTGTCTCTATGTATTTTTTTAGCTAGGTAGGGTAGGCCCAAATTCCAAATAAAATGAAATGTCCAATAATAAATAAGCCTTATAAACACCATGAAAGGACCATAATTGTAAAATCTGTTCATTCTGCCAAATATGCCTAACGCACTGGAGCGTCCATTATAGGGTTGCCAACCTTCCTGGATTGGCCTGGAGTCTACCAGATTCGGCATTGATCTTCTGGTGACTGTTGAAAACAATCCTGAAGATTTTAATAGGCTTTTAAAAGTCCGGTCTGTGGTGCAGTGGAGCTAAGGCAGGATCCTTACTTGCCCTGGCTCCGCGCAGCTCCGAGAAGCAGCCAGCATGTCTGGCTCCTAGGTTCAGGGGCAGCCAGGGGTCTCCACATGCTGCCCCCGCACCAAGCGGCAGCCCTGCAGCTCCTATTGGCCAGGAACCGTGGCCAATGGGAGCTGCATGGGCGGTGCCTGTAGGCACGTGGAGCCACCTGGCTGCCCCTGAGCCTAGGAGCCAGCGGGACATGCCACAGCTTCCAGGAGCCACCTGAGGTAAGTGGCCAGAGCCCGCACCCCTCACCCCTTCCCGCACCCCAACCCTCTGCCCCAGCCCTGAGTCCCCTCCTGCACTCCAAATACCTCAGCCCCAGCCCAGAGCCCCCCTCCTGCACCCTAAACCCCTCATCCTTGGCCCCAGCCCAGAGCCCACATCCCCAGCCAGAGCCCTTGCCCTCTCCCGCACCCCAACCCTCTTTCCCAGCCCTGAGCCCCCTCCCACACCCCAAACCCCTCATTTCTGACCCCACCCCGAAGCCCGAACCCACACCCCAGCCCCCTGCTCCAGCCCAGTGAGGGGGGGAAGGGCAGGGCCTTGAAGAAGGGGCAGGGGAGGGGCATGGCCTCGGGGAAGGGGCAGGGCAGGGGGTGGCACAAAGGTGTTCAGTTTTGTGCAATTAGAAAGTTGGTAACTCTAGTCCATTAGTCATGCTCCCTGCTAGAATTCACTTTGCATATGTGTTTTCTTTCCTTCACAGAAAGAATGTGCTAATTTCATCAAGGTGCTTAAAGCTTACAACCAGACTCACTTGTATGCCTGCGGAACTGGGGCTTTTCATCCAGTTTGCACCTATATTGAAATTGGACGACATCCTGAGGTAAAAAAAGGATTTTTTTATACTTTTTCTTTAAGAAAAAACCCAAAAGCCTCACCTTTACTGATGTTTAGCCATGACCTTTTCCAGCCAAAATGGATCATTACTAATTTCTGCAGCGCATTGAGTTGCTGGATTACTGTGGCTGCCATAGGTCAACTTCTGATTCCAGTGTGTTCTGATTTACACAGTATTAAACCAGAAGCTGGGAATGGGTGACAGGGGGTGATTGATGATTACCTTTTCTGTTCATTCCCTCTGGCATTGGCCATTGTCGGAAGACAGGATACTGGGCTAGATGGACCTTTTCTCTGACCCAGTATGGCCGTTCTTATGTTTATTACCTGCCCCCCAAAATTAAACAAATAAAACCACATCCGCTTTGTCTGGTTTATAAAATCAAATGTGCTTCCTTTTTTTGTTTGGGACAGATATCAGCTATCTGAGGATACAATATTATCAACACCTTTGTTCTAGTGCCAGCTTTGTCCTCCAGGTCTCTTCCCAGTCAGTAGAGTCTGACACTGCAGCAGCTTTCTCCCATCGGGGAATTAAGACACAATGCCACACAAGCATATTTCTCAACTCTCCAGTTTGTCCTGACACACTGACAGTTTTGCTGGCTCAAATGAGGCCTGGTTTTCGTTTTCTTACCCTCGCCCCTGCTATCCCTCCCCTTGCTTTTGTTATTTATTTGTTGAATGCCCATATTGTGCTCTGTGTGGCAGAAAGCATGGAATAGACTCAGAAGAGCTCATTCTACTTGTTAACTAAATATAAACCTGATGGGCCAGACCCTCACTGGTGTAAATCAGTGTTGCTCCACTAAAATCAATGGAGCTATGTTGTTTTACATAGCTGAGGCCTTGGAGTATGGGGACGGTGTCTTAGATTTGATCCATTTTCTGCTTTGTTCTTTCCTAAAAGGTTAAACTTTTATTGTAATATTAGCATAAGTCTATAATATAAGGGAAGCCACTTTGCCTTTGTGCTCTATGTGGCTTATGTGGCTGTTGCTCCCTGGATCCTTTCAATTCATAGAATAAATTCTCTTGCTGTGTTCTCAGCCATCACTTGTTTAATTTATGGAGCTGAGGGGGGGAGGTGCTGTTGTTTCTGGGGTGCGGGGGAGAATCCATAGTTGTGTTACATTGACTTGCTCTGATCAGTGAAGCAAAATTATTAGAGTCACCTCATGGAGTTGACATTCAGGATTGCAGATTGCCAGGAAAATAAAGACATCTTTGTTTAAATGAATGACCCTCAATCATTTAAAAATTGGATTCTGCTTCTTATAGAAAAAACTACAGATTCTTTGAGTGATGACTTAGCAGTCTGGGAGTGATTTTTTCCCTACAAAAATGTCTTTTAATATTCAAAACATGCATCCTTCTTAATGTTCTAAGCATAAGGTTTTGGGAGAGATGAGGGGAGTGCTTAGTGGAAGGATTTGGGACTCTTTAAGGCTTGTAGTCTTGGCAATTAGTGATTGTCTCTTGACCACACACAGTATGCCATTGCTTACTGCATTAAGCAGATTCTTTGCTTCCTGAGATCCATTTGGGAATTGGTAGACATATTAATTAACTCTAGTTCCGTAAGATGTGTGTCAATCAATTCTTGGCTATCTGCCAGTTGTAGCTATCTGTGGAGAGATAGCAAGTATGAGGTCATTTACTTTTACATTTGGCTGTTTTATGAGCATACAGTAAAACTCACACACTTTATCAAGGATTTATGGAAAGGATGATCAGAGACTAGAAACCAGATCCAACCTTGGGGTAACCCCACTGACTTTGACATTGGGATGAATTTGTCCCTAGAACTGTAGCCACTTATTTGCATTTGCTTCTTTTTGATTAACTGTAATTACCAAGAGGGTCTAAATCCTTGAGTTTGCTGTCATTTGGTCCTCCTCAGCCTGAACACCGCCCTCAGGCTGTAACCTCACAATCCAGTCAGAATAAGGGGCAGTATGTAGCATCGGTGCTGAAACTAGGGGTACTGGAGGTGCTACTGCACCCCCTGCCTTGAAATGGTTTCCATTATATACAGGGTTTACAGTTTGGTTCAATGGATCTCAGCACCCCCACTATGCAAATTGTTCCAGTGGCATGTAACTGTGCTGCCTCAGAAGCAAGACGTTGACTCTCACCGTTTAATTCATCAGACTGAACATGCTACCCGCAAACATACATAATCTAATAAATACATTGTGAGTTATACCAGTTTCCTGGGAAAGGCAGGATCTTGTTTAAACCTGTTCCAGATTTGGAAAGGAATAGTTGAAGCACTTAGAGAGAAAAATAACACTGATTTCTGAAAAGACTCCCTTTAAAATGCCAAGACTAGAGCCAGACACAATAAAAAGAGAGACCCAAAGAGGCAGCATTCTCCCCACAACTCTTTTATAAAGGTTTCTAGAGAGAAACGTAGGCCTCTGTCTTGCTCCCATTAAAACAAATGGCAAATTTCCCGTTGACTCCAGTGGGAGCAGGATCAACCTCTTAGTGGTATTACCCTTATTATTATAAATCACTGTGAGTCAGACAGTGCTATGAAGGAACAAACCATAAGTACAGGGAGGCACAGAGCGGCACTAACCCAGGAGGCATGTCTGGCCAGCTGCAATGGGGGCGAGAGCAAGACTTGGCCGTCTCATTGTTCTCTTTGGGGTAGCTTGTGCCCCACAGGGTGCAAGCAGGAGCAGTCCTTGTGCTGAGAAGATGCAGGAAACAATTCTACCTGGTCCTTGCATTGGGGATGGAGGGCGTGAGATGTCTCCCTGCACCCTCCCCCAACTCTTGCACACTCAGACAGGCCGTACAAAATCGTGAGCCAGATCCACAACTGGTGTAAATAGGTGAAGCATTATTGACTTTATCAGAGAGAAGCTGATTTACACCAACCATCCCCAGCATCCTTAATTGTCTCCTCCCCAAACTCTTGTGATCGTTCATCTGATTAACAATCATCTTTAACAGTATGAACCTAAAAGATCTGGGATCACTTTGTTTTGCAGGTCATTTCTCATCCTTACTCGATAAAGGAGCTCTACATTTAGTTCAGATTTATGATGTATATAAAACTTTAAGTTATTGCATCTGAAATTATATAATGCTACCACCTGTAACATATTTGCTTTTTCCGGTTTCTGTGCATTTAAAAAACCTTTGGTACAACTCATAAAATGTTGTTAAATTATACCTTCCACTATGTTCCTCCCCCACCCCACCCCCCACAATACATCACATTAGAAGAAGTCCAGAGTGCACTTTTCCAAGTAATGGGCATCCTGTTAAGATACATTTAAATCATTTTTTCCTACAGCGATGGAGGACCACCGCTCTCCTAAGGAGAGTGTCTAATGGCATTGGCAGAAGTGATTGTAGCACATGTAGGCATACCTAAGCTACCTTTGATCAAACTAGCTTGCTCAATATCACAGTGAAGCCACAGCAAGACAGGCTCTCCATCCAAGTATGTACCCAGGGTCCCAGACACTTAGCCCGTGCCTCCGACTGTGCTGTTGTAGCTTTCCTGCTATTTTTCGCAACTGATCAAAGCTAGTTCAGGAATGCCTACGCATGCTTCATTCACACCTCGGTGTAGACACACTCCGAGGGGAACACAGTGATTGAGAAATGTGAGTTACTGTTGGTAGAAAAGCAAACACGATGTTTCATCATATAATACAAAGCATGGGGCAATAAAATGACTTCATTGGGAGCAGATGTGGCATAAATGGCATAGCTTCATTGACGACCATGGAGCTACACAAGTTTATATCAGCTCAGGATCTGGCCTGTGGTTTTTAAGTGAAACATTTGAGCAAATGATGTTTTTAATTGTAAGTTAAGGCTCATCTGAGCGTAAACTTTCTAACTTGCTTTCTGTCCAATTAAAAGTATGTTCATATGACATTCATAGTGCTCTCCAATTATTGGAAAAACAGAGTTATATTCACAAATGCAAAAGAACAGGATCTGAAGCTCCTCCATGATATTAGAGTTCTAGTCATAATTATAGTTACTGGGAGATGCCAGCAAAAGAAGCTGTCGTTTTGCTAAAAAATAGTAGCAATTACTTTTAATATAGTGATGCCATTTAAACGCTACAAAGTAGGAACTATCTCATTACTCTTGTGATAGTAAAACCTAAGAGGCCAGATGCTCAGCTGATGTAAAGTGGCATTGCTCCCCTGGAGCACTGTCTTCATTTGCCAAGGTTGTCTTCGCTACTGCAGTGAATTGTACAGAGTGAGCTCGGCCTTGAATGTTCCAAAGGTGAAATCCTGTGGCATGTGGAAAGGCTTAAAAGTCGGAGAAATAAGTAGTGTTCTTCTGCACTGGGGGACTCCTAGCCACTATTCCTCCTATATTATGTTAAGCAAAGCTGTAGGAATAGCTCCCAGTGTAAATGTGTGGGAGAAATGATATGAGTCAGGATGGTGGCCAGATCTAGCCAGTGATTTCACAAGACTACCTGATGTGGCAGAGACACGGGGACCATCGATTCCAGTGTTGTCCTTAGAATACATGGAAGAGCTCTGCTGGCACTCCGTGCCTGCTAGGTGAATTTCACAGGATCCCATGTGGAGAAACTTCGCATTAAGTCCAGCTTTGCACAGAAGTCAGATTTGGCTTCAACTTCTAAGAAGAATAAATCTTGACATACTCAAAACATTGCAAGGATTTTAGGGCCTCTTCTCTTTTCAGGTTATGTGTTCAACTACCATTGATATCAGTTAGGCACAGGTATGTAAAGTAAGCCTTTCAATGAGCATAAGCAATCATTTACAACAAGTGAATGGGCATCACACAGAACAATATAAGCATGGCAATCCACCATGTGGTGATTAGTATTTGCATACATTTGCAAACTGAACAGCTTGTCTTTGGTAAAGCCTGAAAATCATTTTAATAAAGAAGCGAAAGGTGGGTTGTTGGAATCTGTGCATTTTTAAGCATCATCTCACATCAGCATGTATTTCCTAGGAGTCCAACGTTATGTTTCCATTGAGTACCTTTAGTTACATTGCTCTGTCTTGTTGTAAAGTTACAGAAATAGTAGGTCAATATAAATATGTAATTTGAGTCCCATATACAAGATTTTTTGAAAAACTCCATAACCCACTTTAAAAATATAAATATATGAATCAGGCTCAAGTTTTAATCACTTTTTCTGATGTATTGCAGAGCTTGCGTTATTTTTAGCTGCAATACTACAAAAGATAATGCTACTGATACTTTTCAAGGCTCATTCCTGACTTCCTTACTCAGGAAAACTCCAATTGAAGTCCATTTCCTAAGTAGCTTCTTTGTGTTGGGTTCTTAGTGCTTTTATTTTGATATTTTAGGTGGTGTCAATAGTTTATTTCTGACAGCCGTTTGTCTACACTGTATATCATAGATGATGTCTAAATAGCAGTGGCTGGCACCTTCAGGTCTCGCTACATATACATATAGAACTTCTTTTTTAAGAGTGTCTCTTGTCTTTGCAAGATTTGGACTCACATTTTACACCAACAATTGAATTGTGGACACAAATCAGGACATCTGTGACTCTAGCTACCTAATTTGTGATGTAAGTCAGGTAGCTGCAAGCACAACTACTTAGATTTGTAGATACAATTCATTGTATGGCATGCTCAGAAAGGAAGGCAGGTCCTTATGCCACCTGAAAATTTACCTCTAAACATTTGTGATAATATTTTATAGTAGATTGATCCATTTGGTCTCCTACCTACGGGGTGTAAAGTTATATGAAAAAAGAATGGAGCTATACCATTTTATACCAGCAGAAGATCTGGCCCATTATCTTAAAATTTGAATGTGGTACAAATATATTTTTTGGGAAAAAAGTGTTTAGCAAAGGGATCAAGCTTTAATCATTGCCAGGGAATGAGAGCATCTTAGGCTTTCAGCTGTCATTTAGCATGTTCAGTTCTGCCCTTGTATATTTCATAATTACACATTGGTAGCTTGGAATCTATGTCTAAAGTGACAGAAATGTAAGTTGGTAATTATGTCTGAGCTTGGCTTTGAAATTCACAATTTGAGCATTTACATGCAGAAAACGAAATCAAGTTTTGAACTGTCAGAAGTCAAAACAGGGAGTTTGGTTTTTTGTTTTTTTGTTTTTGATGGTCTTTATTCTCCAGTCTAGCAACTTAACCTGATTTAATGGAATCAGTAGTTGCTTAGCAAATCATAATACGAGAAGATCTAACATATGATGATGAGCAGAGGAAGTCCTTGTAACTTACAACAGCAGGGGCTATTTGTTGCACTGTAGAAGCCCCTAATGAATCACTGTTTTATATTTCTAATCTGCTCAATTCAGATATTCAACAACTGTCCTTTATTTGGTACTTGATAAACATATCCAAATCGCTGCAGTACTACTCTGAAGCTTACTCTTGAATAAAAAGGCTAAACCTTAGAATCATCTCACCTAGATATATTTGTAAGGAATGATTTAATTAAAGTAGCTCTGCGGCACGATGTTCTGTCAGACTTAGCAGTTTTTGTTTTAACTGAAAACTCCTTTAAGATATTTACTGATAGGAGTGTGCTCTGGGGAAAATTCTGGGTGGCATTATGGACTCAATTTCTCTCCTTAAAGACTGATCACCAGAGAGATGAAAAAAACATAAAACTTTATTTGGTTTGTGGGCAGATATCCTGAATATTGCCTTCTAAAAATATCACACATGCACAAACAGGAACCATAAAGATCACAAATGCTTGGCTTTGTTTAGTGTGGTCAGATTCTAGGGTGTGTCAAATTTGGATCCTTCGCCTTCTAATGAGTAGAATCTATGTGCTAGCACTCTTTCATGTCCATAACTGGGAACACGATTGTTCTTTAAATGTACATTACTTTCAGCCCTCTGTTGCTGAGAAATGCTTGTTGATTACAGCGAAGAACTGTATACAGTATGCCACAGTTGAATGACTTCCATGAATGAGAAACTAAAGCCAGTCGACATATTCATTAGGTTCAAAGAAATGAGCCTTAGAACTGTGGGAAAACTTTTGTTTATGCTACTGGAGGGGGAAAAAGAAAGAGAGAGAGAGAGAGAGAAAGACTGCCACGAAAGCAAATTCATGGAGTGGATCACACACAGAGAGTAGCAGACAGAATTTTCATTTAGATTGCGGGTAATGCCATATTTGTCTGAGTCCATGGCTCAAAACTGTCCCAAGGCATTTCACAGAGAATAGGTGCAGCACATTGGTAACCGGAGTACTCAAGCTTTAGGCAGTTCTTAGAATCTGGGGCTGATTTGGCTATCACTTACATTGATTTTACATTGTTGCAACTGCCTTCAATGGAGTTTTCTTTGATTTACACCAGTGTAACAGAGAGGAGACTCAAGTCTCTCTTTTTTTTCTGTACTATGACAGAAACAGCATGAATTTCTAGCACCTCATGTTTGATGTGTCAGATAGTTTTGCCATAGCTTTTAGGAGCATGAATTCTAATGATCTTTTCTTGCTAGTGCCGGGAATACTCCCACTGTTTGCATTTGGATGTTAATTATTTCTCCTGTCAGTAGAAGGATGTTTAGGAGAATTATTTACTTCCCGGATATGAATAGTCACACTGTCAGCATGGTGACCTCATCATATGAGACAAACAGAGCCTGACATAATATGGTGTAACACAACTCACTTCCTGATTCATTTCAAAGGTAGGGTGCAATCCTGCCAAGTACTGAGAGCCCTCAAGTCTCATTGACCTCTCAGGGTCAGATCTATAGAGATCATATTTTAAAAGGAGTTGGCTCACAGACTAACACTGTGGTACTGTGCTCATGTTGGGGGAGATTTATCTCCATTCATTCAGAGAAACCATAATGTTTCTAGTAGCCAGAAAATTCAGCACATCTTGTCTTATTAGAGAAGTAATTGAAAACATTAACCCAGCTTCATACGCATGCAGCATATGCAAAGTTTCATCCACACACCTCCAGTTACAATGGACAAGAATGACTGAACCCTTTGATCTCCATATGAACATGGAAAAAAATAAAACAAGCAACCACCATCTGTTGGGAAACAGATTTAATGAAAAGGGTGGATACTGGAGTACAGTACATTCCCTGACTTAACTGAGGAAATGACTTTAAAATAGATGGAATAAAGTAATACGTGATTTAGGACTATAGGATACAGAAAAATAGCAACAGAAAGATATATAGTACATAATTGAGTAGATCAGAATCAAGGCTGTATTATTCATAGTCAGAATCCATGTCACAAAACCTGGTTGACAGGAACTGACCTCAGATAGAAGAATCACATTTTAAATGTAATTTTGCAGCTGAAGGAAGTGCCTGTATTATGTTTGATAGCCCAGTACAAACATCTTGTCAAGTACGCTTTAAACATTTGGGGCAATGAAACAGCAGGTTTCAGCTGTGGCTGATGTTCTACGTTTAAACCATGAAGTTATAAAATGTAGAAAGCTGCAAACATTACTGGGGCTTTTATTGGGTTTCGGGAGTAAGGGCCTGATCTGAAGCATAGTGAAGTCAGCAGCAGTCTTCCCATAGACTTCAATGGGCATTGAATCAAGCCCTGTGAAAGCCAATGCATCATTTCAGGGCTCTTGTTACCTATTCCCTGATTTTCAATCACAGCTCAGATCATGGGGCTGCATCTCTGACCATCCCAGCTAATACCCTTCAATGAACCTATCCTCCAATAACTTATCTAGTTCTTTTTTTAAATCCGTTGTAGTTTTGGCCTTCACCAGGGCCAGCTCCAGGCACCAGCACAGCAAGCGGGTGCTTGGGGCAGCCAACGGAAAGGGGCAGCTGGTCCGGGTCGTCGGCGGCAATTCGGCGATGGGTCCCTCAGTCCCTCTCGGAGGGAAGGACCTGCTGCCGAATTGCTGCTGAAGAATGAAGCGGCGGTGGTGGAGCTGACCCGATCACAGCCTTTTATTTATTTTTTGGCTGTTTGGGGTGGCAAAAACACTGGAGCCAGCCCTAGCCTTCACAAAATCCCCTGGCAACGAGTTCCATAGGTTGACTGTGCGTTGAGTGAAGAAGTACTTCCTTTTGTTTGTTTTAAACCTGCTGCCTATTAATTTGATTGGGTGACCCCTAGTTCTAGTGTTATGTGAAGGCATAAATAATATTTCCTTATTCATTTTCTCCAAACTAGTCAAGATTTTATAGACCTCTATCATATCCCCCCATAGTCGTCTCTTTTTCAGACTGAAAAATCCCAGTCTTTTCAATCTCTACTCATATGGAAGCTATTCCATACCCTAATCATTTTTGTTGCCCTTCTCTGTCCCTTTTGCCAATTCTAATATGTCTTTTTTTGAGATGGGGGCAACCAGATCTTCAAGCAATATTCAAGATGTAGTTGTACCCAGGATTTATATAGAGGCATTATGATATTTTCTATCTTATTATCTATCCCTTTCTTAATTGTTCCTAACATTGTTAGGTTTTTTGACTGCCACTGCACATTGCATGGATGTTTTCAGAGAACTATCCACAGTGACTCCAAGATCTCTTTCTTGAGTGGTAACAGCTAATTTTGACCTCATCATTTTATATGTATAGTTGGGATTATGCTGTCCATTGTACATTACTTTGCATTGATCAACATTGAATTTCAGCTGCCATTTTGTTGCACAGTCACCCAGTTTTGTGAGATGTTTTGTGATGTTACTGCTGTGAGCAGGTGGAGTTACTCTTGTGAGCAGAGCTAACTTCCACAGGTATTCCCACCAAGTGGCAAATTGAACAATGTTTAATTGTGCTCTTCTTTCACTACTTGGATCACAACCTTTTTTTCATATGGATTGTGGTGGGAATGCGTATTGGATATTGATGGTCTGATGTCATCTCCACAGTTTCATGGTATAAATAATACCTCCCAGCTGCAATTCTTGCCTGCACAAAGCCTCCAGGTCCTTTAGAGTTTCTGCTCTATTCTTTGTTGTATACAAAATATTCATATATTGTCACTAGCTCAACAGTTTACCTAAGAGAGTAGAATGTTCTACTCCCTACAAGGCTACTATTAATTCACAATATGGTTTGAAAAGCAGAGAGCACTAAAGCGTGATGCTGTGATTAATAGTTGGCACCCTTCTACCCTTCTTTTTGACAAGGAGAATGAGGAGAAGCAAAGATCTAAATGCCTGAAACTCCAAACATAATTTGCAGCAATACATGCAACATATACACATAAAGAGAAGATGGCTGCTAACAGAAGGAAGCTGTATTAGCAAGGACAAATATAGTATAACCATTGTGTGAGGTTTAACATTGTTAAATACCTCACAGAGGATAAAGGAAAAAGCTTTTTATCAAAATAGAACCTTTCATCTCTCTGCATCAGGGTTTTATCTGGCATAAGATGACACAGCTAGATTAACAATCAGGTATTTCAAGAATAAGGGAGTCTGACAGGAAGCTAAATTCCATCATCCTTCTTTAAACAATACTTTTCTGTGAACATAAGAGACAAGGTAATACTGCATGTTTGATCACTGCTGCAATGCCCATCAGCAGCAAAGTAATCCAATTTAAAGGGTGGAGCGCAGAAGTGGCAGACATTGTGGGTTATTGTTATTTTTTTGTTTAGTTTGATTTGGGTTGGGTTTCTTTTCTTGGGTTTGTTTATTTTTTATGGTGGAGCACAAAATTATCTAAAAATAAATGAAGAGTATGCAATTGGCTTTACAGTCAGAAATAATTATCACCAATATAACTGATTTTATATATTGGTTTACTATGAGGAGTTTATTAATGTATTGCTAAAGAGATAAGGGAGGTCAACTTTGGTGTTGAAGAGGAGCAGAACTTCTAAGTGTTTGTTTTAGTCCCATATATCCTGTATTACACAGCTCTGTCTGTCCAACTCTCTATCTGTTTTAAGTGTATTCTAAAAATATGCTCTAACCCAGTAAGAAGTTATGGGTCTGATGTAGGAATTACTGGGTAAAATTATATGGCCTATGTTATAGAGGAGTCAGATAGTCAGAATGTTACTTTCAGGCCTTAATATCTATAGCTGAAATCCTGGCCCCCAATGAAATCAATGGCCCAATTTTCACTCATTCGCTCCAGTCTATGTTCTTATCTTACATAATCGTTATCATCCTGCTTCTGAGTTGCTTTTTTCTTTGTAACACTACATCTGAAACAAGTCTGGTTACAGGATAACTTTTCTCTCACCCCATAGGCACAAAGAAACAGATTATGCCCTTCCCTGTCATCCTCTCACCTGACTTTGTGGACTATCAAGTACCTTGCCATTCCAATTATTCCAAAAGTTCTATATTGGAAAAAGTGAACAACTTTCCACCATTGCTTGGAAATGGAAAGAAAGAGAAGTTCATATCTGTTTTTATTCTGACTCTCACATCTTCTTAATTATGTGCCATGGCACTGTTCACATCTGGAGTTGATATATTTATTTCTGGGGGAAAGACTTATTGGTTTTGTTTGTTTGTTGTTTGTTTGTTTGTTTTACTTTTGGGGGTCTAGAGAACAGAATGAGAAAGAATTACTGGAGAAGGATCCAGCTGTTGCTGGCTAATTTACTTAAGAAGAGGTGAGAAAAATCACACAATATGAGCAAGTATGTCATGAACTCATACAGATAATGACTTACTGAATCATTGGTCTATCCTAGCCCGGGTCTACACTGGCGCGGGGTCAACATAAGATACGCAACTTCAGCTACGTGAATAGCGTAGCTGAAGTCGGCGTATCTTAAGTCGACTTACCTGGCCATGAGGATGGCGGCGAGTCGACCACTGCTGCTCCCCCGTCGACTCCGCTTCCGCCTCTCGCGAGTTGGAGTTCCAGAGTCGACGGGGAGCACGTTCAGGGATAGATTTATCCGCGTCTAGACGAGATATGATAAATCAATTCCTGATAGATCGATCTCTACCCGCTGATGCGGCGGGTAGTGAAGACCTGCCCCTAGTCTATGGACATCTTCTAGAACTTTGTTGTAAAAGGCATGGTCTTCCTCTCACCTATACTGATCTAAATCAGGTCTTGTATGTGTTCCCAGCTTTAATTTTCATTCTTTAAAAATAACATGCCATTGAGTGTAGTTATACCCATTGTTCAACCCTAAACATTTTTTCATCTTCTTGGGGTTTATACCTTTCAAATAGTAGGAGTGCTGTCAGATACCTCATCTTTATGTAATTGCATACATTTTAGTTAATAAATACAGAATTACATGTGAAAGCTATGGATTCCTTTAAGTTACAGCATGAACTGATTTAGGGAGAGATATTGACCAACTCCTTGCAAGTGCATAATCAGACAAGAACCCAATACACTCCATTAATTAAATGTGCCCGTAATGAATGCATCATGCAGGTTCTAATAACTACCTTTAGGTTAAAGTGCTCAGATAATCTCAGACTACAATAATACAATATCTGTCTTAGATATGTATCATTTCGGTAAAGTAATTAAAGGTTACTTAGCTGTTAAATGGTTACCTTGGAGGAATCCTTCAATAATGTGGCTTGAAACGTGCCTTCACAGTGTAAGTAATTAAGGAAATTAAATACCAAGGCTGTAGTAATCTATTTTCTGC
The DNA here is from genome assembly GCF_013100865.1 of Trachemys scripta elegans. Classification (NCBI taxonomy): domain Eukaryota; kingdom Metazoa; phylum Chordata; order Testudines; family Emydidae; genus Trachemys; species Trachemys scripta. The sequence goes on along the minus strand of NC_048298.1, from coordinate 17,629,523 downwards.
ACAGAATAGCTGGCATATAAATACAGTAGATAAGTAGGTGGCAGAAAGCCTAGGATATACTCCTTCTTGTTACTTTCATATGTGAAATAACATTTTACACTGTAGGTTGTAAGAGAACCATGACAAAAGAGCTTAAGAGCAGCAGAGTAGGAGAAATATCATGGTTCATATCCACATGCTATTCTAGTGCACAGCTCAAATAACACAGTTAGTCTGAAATACCTCTTAACATTAATTCAATCCTTTTTCACACCTATATGCCACATGGAGTTAAAAAGATTGATAATGAATGACAAGGGTTTTGCTAGCAGCTCTATCTGACTCATCTGGAGGATTCTCACAGGGTTTAGTACCTTGGTGCCTTCTTCTGCACTTAATATAAACCACAGCAGGAAGGGTTGAGCAAACAGTTGATCCGAGCATAAACATTCCCCTTCAGCCCTTTAAATGGGAAGATAACATGCGTGGCACTTCTGGCAAAGCAAAGCATTAAAGCTGTGAGACAAATAGATTTTTCCTCACCATTTCTATACTGGCTTGAGAACTGATTTCACACATTGTCTTTTTACTTTACGGCATGTTATATGAGCATTAGAGAAACCAACAGCATAAACATCCCCCTGTATATTTCACTTCTTTTTGTATTTTTTTTTTAAATGATAATTTTTTAAATCTGGATTCTTTACTAAATAATCTTAACACCTAAAGTTCAGATCAGCATTGCCATCCCGACATAGGCCTTGATTCAGTCGTTGGGACCATTCATATATTTAAAAGTTACGTTCCTACTTAAATGCTTTTGCTGGATCACGGCCTTTGATAAACTGAAACACAAAACCTGCCCCTTCTGGCACACCACAGAAAGCCTTGCCCACAGCATAACTGGGAATGGATTAGCTGCACAAAATGCAGGATTTGGGGCAGTCTGACATAGATGGGATGGAGCCATAGCACATTGGGATGCTCTTTGGAGGTGCAAAAATGACGTTCTTCAGAGATGCAAGAGGGTTGAGGCTCCACAGATTCGGCATGAGTGGATCAGGGAATAAACTGATGGAGCTAGGGAAGCAGTCAGTCTAAAATGAATTCAACTTCTTGCACCTGCAAACTGGCTTGGAGATAAGGACATATGACATAGACATGGGAGAAACAATGGCACCAGGTCTCCGAAGGGAGGGAGTCACTCTCCGTGTTGTAACACGACAGTTCATGAAGTTTCAGCTCTTTTTTCGGAGACAATGAAAAAATCTACACGGCTGTTACCCCAGCATGATGTTAGAACTAGAAGCCACTTTGAGCAGAGAATTGGAAGGGAATCATATGAGATGAATCTTGCAGAGATCTGGTAGACTTTCCTTTTCACTAGTTTATTTCGATTGGAAGTGCGAAATGTTTGCTTCAGTTTGAGAGTTTTTTAAAAAAACAAGGCCAATAAATGTTGCATCTTAATGAAATGGCATTGATAATTTTTTTCAAAGCAGTAAATCACTAATTATTTCCTTTTATACTACTACCTTAACATGGTGTTTGAAGTTCACCAACACTGAAACCTGCAAGTATTTTACTGTGTGTTTAAACAGAAATTATGCTCTGTAGCTAATATTTATTTACAAGCTTGCAACAGGTTTCATAAAGAATATGATTGTACCTACAATACAAACCATGTGTTAAGTGTAGTAAATAAGTGCCCCTGCAATCATGTTTTTTTCCCCTTGACTTGTTCCAAGTTTAGATTTTCATTTAGCTAAGCATCAGTGCTCAGTCAAGTGGTGTGTTAAGTATAGCCATGGAGGCAGAAAATATTTCAGTCTAATTATATCTGGTCTAGGTCTTTATGTTCTTCCGATATTTCTGTCTGAGTGTGATTTTATATTGCAAAATGTACTTTACCATATACCTTAGACTTCTAAGGTCCATCTTGTGTTATAAGATTCTGTGACTTGGTTTTTATTACTTTAGGCTATGGTTTTCTACTTATGTAGACAAAGTCCAGCAGGCTGTTGTTTCCCCACTGAGGGCCTAATCCTGGACTCCTTAATGAGGATAAATTCCCTTGAAGCCAGCTGGAGTTTTTCTAAATAATGAGTGTAGGATCTTACCCAAAGAGCTTTGAATTCTGCATTCAGTGCATGCAGGCAGAAGAACTGAATGCCGCATTAATGTGGAACTGCAAAGGTGCTGCAAAGGTACAACAAGTAAGCAGAGTTAGTATAATAATATTAATTGATTCAGATACCCTGTACAAGATCAGTTTGTTCTCTGAAAGTATTGAAGGAACAAGTCAAATAGAAAAAAAAAAATCTGACTTTGTGTAACCTTACCCAGGAAAGGGAGCCAAAGAAGAAATTCTTGACGTTAGTGGGAGTTTTGAGTATGGAAGCTATTCAGGGCTTGGGCATTGTCAATAGAGTTGTGCAAATTGTTTTGTGCTGAAAAATGCAGATTTGCGGCAACGGAACCTATTTGGGTTAATTTTGGCAAATGGTTTCAGTAAAAAAAAAATCAGAGAAGTTGAAACAGTTTACGCTGGTATTTCTGAAACAAAGAGTTTTGACTTTGAGCAAGACAATTTGTTTCAGAATTTCCATCGATTTTATTTAAAAAAAAACCACTGGAAATGAAAAATTTCACCTGACCCCAAATTAATTTTTTCCAACTCTTTTATTTTGCTGAGAAATTAAAAAAAAATATTTTCAATCAGAATTTTTTTTTTAATTTTTCAGTTCAGCCACCAAACCAAAACATTGGTTATTCATCCAGCTCTATTTGTCTGCAAACAAAGTTGTTGCAGGTGACTAATTAAAGTGGGTGCAAACCCCTGTTTGGACTCTAGTTTGGTGTAAGAGTGGCTTATTTTGAGTTAGCTTAAGTTTGTTTCCAATTGCCTTAAGTTGACCTGAAATAAGTCACTCTTAAACCAAACCTAGAATGTCCACACAGGTTCACCTAAATTAGTTTAAATTCCCACTTTTTAGTAAACTGGTGCAATTGTGTAGACAAGCCCTTAGACTGAGAATGTTATTTAGCCTTTCAAAAGAATTTGCAGGAGAGCAATATGGAAAATAGCTCTTTTCTAATTGTCATTTGCAAGCTGGTGATTTTCTCTTTTATTCCTTTCTGTAAACATGTTGGAGGTATACATTCAAACTCCATGACTCATTGTCAATAGGGTTAACTGGTAGAGATATAGTAAGAATATAATGTGGAGGAAGGCTAAGACAGAAAAGCTAAATATCTTCTGTACAAAGATTCTCCTGTAATAAGTTTGTTAAACTGAAGTTATTGTGTATGATATTATTTAAAAAATAGTGATATGTCAGAAGAAGGAAATAGGGTATTTAAATACAGAAGCTCCCCAACTTACACAAGCATTCCATTCCGGAATGCCTTGCATAACTCGAATTTTGTGTAAGTCAGAAATGTATACCCAACCATTACGCAAAAAAACAAAACGAAACAAAAAAAATCCTCCTATTTCTAGCTTACAGAACTTTTTCCGTAAGTGCGGATTTGCGTAAGTCAGGTTTGCGTAACTCGGGGGGCATCTTTAAATAAACAAATAAAATTTAAAAATTGCAGAAAAATATGTGTCAGTTTTGTTGAAGGACAATTCTGAATCTGCAAAGAGATAACACATTTCTCCTGCTTTAGCAGAAACTAGTTTGGATAACAGTTAAAGAATTGATCATATTTTAGGTTTTGTATATCTCAAGGGGTATTAAAGATAATACCTTGGTTTTGTTCAACATCTTCATTAATGATCTGGATGTTGGGATGGATTGCACCCTCAGCAAGTTCGCAGATGACTTTAAACTGTGGGGAGAGGTAGATATGCTGGAGGGTAGGGATAGGGTCCAGAGTGACCTAAACAAATTGGAGGATTGGTCCCAAAAGAAATTGGATGAGGTTCAACAAGGACAAGTGCAGAGCCCTGCATTTTGGATGGAAGACTACATGCACTGCTACAGACTGGGGACCGACTGGCTAAGCGTCAGTTCTGCAGAAAAGGACCTAGAGATTACAGTGGATGAGAAGCTGGATATGAGTCAACAGTGTGCTCTTGTTGCCAAGAAGGCTAACGGCGTATTGGGCTGCATTAGTAGGACCATTGCCCACAAATCGCAGGAAGTGGCTATTCCCCTCTATTCAGCACTGGTGAGGCCACATCTGGAGTATTGCATCCAGTTTTGGACCCCCCACTACAGAAAGGATGTGGACAAATTGGAGAGAGTCCAGCAGAGGGCAACAAAAATGATTAGGGGTCTGGGGTACATGACTTACGAGGAGAGGCTGAGGAAACTGGGGTTATTTAGTTTGCAGAAGAGAAGAGTGAGGGGGGATTTGATAGCTGCCTTCAGTTACCTGAAGGGGGTTCCAAAGAGAATGGAGCTCAGCTGTTCTCAGTGGTGGCAGATGACAGAACAAGGAGCAATGGTCTCAAGTTGCAGTTGGGGAGGTCTAGGTTGGATATTAGGAAGCACTATTTCACTAGGAGGGTGGTGAAGCACTGGAATGCGTTACCTAGGGAGGTGGTGGAATCTCCATCCTTAGAGGTTTGTAAGGCTCGGCTTGACAAAGCCCTGGATGGGATGATTTAGTTGGTGTTGGTCCTGCTTTGAGCAGGGGGGTTGGACTAGATGACCTCCTGAAGTCTCTTCCAACTCGAATCTTCTATGATTCTGTGATAATAAATAAAGAAATACTTTTAAAGAGGTGATAGAGAGTTGTCAGAAAGACAAACGTTGGGAGTTTAAATTATTTGTATAAAGCCTGGCCTGACATCTTTACTTATGTTAGGCACTGCCTTACTCCCACTGAAATCAATGAGGCTACTCAAATAATAACATACTACTTAATATGAGTAAGGGGGGAGAATCTGGCCTATAGTTATGAACCTGATGGGGGGAGGGGAAAAGGAGGATACTATAGGAACCTTTTCTTATGCAGTTTTCTGAATAACTGATGTGGTCAAAAGCAATTCTAGACCTAGTCCTCAGAAATTATTTTAACCTGACAAATAATAAAGTTACAGCGAGGTAGCATCATTGAAAGTCAGGTTATGTCTACATGAGGGACCTTACATCTGTGCACACTACCACTGAGGCTGGCAAAATGTATGTCACTGAAGGGAGAATGTTTTTTCATACTCCGAGCAACATAAGTTTTGCAGATATAAATGGTAGTGTAGACATGGCCTTAGTGGGCTTATGTCACTTTGAAAATGGGATTTAGACTCCTAAGGCCTTGGCTACACTTACCCGCTAGTTCGACAGCTGGAAATCGAACTTCTGGGTTCGACTTATCGCGTCTAGTCTGGACGCGATAAGTCGAACCCGGAAGTGCTCGCCGTCGACTGCGGTACTCCAGCTCGCCGAGAGGAGTACCGCGGAGTCGACGGGGGAGCCTGCCTGCCGCGTGTGGACCAAGGTAAGTTCGAACTAATTCGAACTAAGGTACTTCGAACTTCAGCTACGTTATTCACGTAGCTGAAGTTGCGTACCTTAGTTCGAATTAGGGGTGTAGTGTAGACCTGGCCTAAGTGTTAGGCACTTTTGAGGATTTTACCCCAAAGCTTGAACATTTTGGATTGGAATCCAAAGTAGATAATAGAAAGGAAGAGTTGAAGAAACTGTAACCAAAATTCATTCTGCTTAACTCTAAACGGCAATCTTATAACACAGGTCAATATGTCAAGGAGGGCTATAAAGGTAAGATGTAAAGGTTAATCTCTACCATGAGCAGAAAGCTTTTAAAAGTATCAGCAATCTGATAAGAAAAAAATCTCAGAAGAGCTATAAAAATAAGCATAAATAACTGAACAATCTAGTTGGGGGAGAGGAGTCTGAATGTTGAATTTCAGAGCTATTTTTGTTACGAGGAAATGTCCAAATACCTGGCAGTAAGTGAAGGTAAAACATTTTTCATGAAGAAAATTGAAATTACAATGGAAGACAGGAGAGAGAAAATTTAAATGGCACATTTGTTTGTGTTAAAAATTGTCTGTCTTTATCTAAGGCCTAATCCTGAATCTATTGGAGTCAATGACAAAGCTCATTGGGTGCAGGATCAGGCCCATAGGTGCCAATCTGGCAGAGCCCTGAAGCACATGTTTAACTTTGAAGTCAATGGTAATAGTCATAGGCTGCAACCTAAGCATATACTTACGTTCTTTGCTGGAAAGAGACCTTACACCCTGATTCAGCAAGGCACTTAAGCCTGTGACTGCCTTTAAGCATATAAATTAATCCCAGTGGGGCTACTTGTATGGTTAAAAGAATGTAGGAATCACTATCCTGGGTCAGACCTGAGGTCCTGCTCATCTCCACCACTAGATAGATGCTCCAGTGTAAGCCATAAAACTCCACAGTAAACAAATGTGGGATAATCAGCTTCCACCTTAGCTCCCATGCTGATCTCTAGGTAACTAGATATACTACATAACTAGGTAAAGAGATTAAACCTTGAAGCATAAAGCTGAGTACCTTGCTAAATCAGGGCCATATTGAGGAGACAGAGAGTGGAGAACGCCAAAGCTGTGATCATATTTCTTAATAAAGTAGTCACGGAGTAGAGGTGATACTATGGTGTCGATAACAACAAAAATGCCCATGAGAAGTTTGGCCCTCTGAAGGGAAACAAGTCATGTGCATGTGTCCAGCTCAGACAGAGCATACCTATAGCTACATGTTTGAAAGGAAATGAATGAGGAAAGAAGTCAGAAACAATATTTTCAGAAATTCCTTAATCTTAAGTCAAGTTCTCGAGGATTGGAATGTGTTACATTTATCCAAAAAGAGGCCTCAGCCTGTAGAATGAAATTGGACATAGGGCTTCTGGTTCGGGGGGGTTATTCATTTAATTTTCAGGGTTTATTTTTCATAATTTTTGAGTTTTATGTAGATGTCCAAAAATATGGGGTTGTTTCTTTTTGTATATACTGTAATGAGAACTGTATATTATAATGTGTAATCTCCTTGTAATATTCCCTAGTGTGCTTTAACATAGTACTGTTTCAAACAGCATTAAAGTGCACCAGCAGGACTTTACTGTACCTTTAGTGTACACCAGCAGGACTACCTAAACTAACTAATGTGCAAAATATTAGTATGCATTAGCAGTCACACCCCCATAGTTCACATTACTGATCTGTGTAGAAAGCCCTTAGATACAAGTAATCATTTCTGGTGTTTTTTCTGGTGTTTATTGGACAAACACCAATTTCTTTTTCTCTTATTTTTTTTAAATAGGGGTGTTTTATTAATGTTTATCACTTAAAACCTAAATCAGAAGTCCTAATTATAGACCAGTTATCTCAACTTCATTGTGAAGCAATTAAAGACCTTCTCCCACTAAAGTCAACGGTATCCTGCAATCTACATCTATCTTCAGAAAAACACATGCTTAGAAACATACTCTCATACACACATGGATTTTCATCCATAGACTTAAATGTAACATAACACATATACATGCAGATGCTCGAAAAACATTTGCTAACGTTCCTCCTCAAATATTGTTTTGTTTTGTAATATAATGGACCAAATGCATACGGGATATAAGAGATACTGTAAGTTATAGCTTGGAAAGTGGATGTAAATGACTGTAAATTGGTGTAAATTCAATGCTGAGATGGCAGGAGAAAGGGGATTATAGGAGGAAAAGCTACCAGCCAGATTATGTAAAGTGACGGCTACACAACTGCTTATGTCCATACAGCTCACGTTACTCAAGGGTGTGAATGAGCCACCCCGCTGAGCGACATAATTTATGCTAGGTTTCAGAGTAGCAGCCGGGTTAGTCTGTATCCGCATATATTTTCCTTTCTTTAATGAAATGGCTCTGAATCAAACAATTTGACCTTATTTCCTTATGGTCTGGATTTTCTGTCTCTTGTTATTGTTTGACAAATGACACCAGCTGAGAATCTGCCTCCATATAGAATCATTTCTATAGGAATTTTGGAATTGCAACTCTGGACCAGACCAGTGTTCCCTGTAGAGCAAAAAGAACAGAAGTACTTGTGGCACCTTGGAGACACACAAATGTATTTGAGCATGAAGCAAATACTCACCAGCAACCACACACCACTGAACAAAAACACTGACCCAGGAACCTATCCTTGCAACAAAGCCTGATGCCAACTCTGTCCACATATCTATTTTAGGTCTTCATAGGACCTAATCACATCAGCCACGCCATCAGGGGCTCGTTCACCTACACATCTACCAATGTGATATATGCCATTATGTGCCAGCAATGCCCCTCTGCCATGTACATTGGCCAAACTGGACAGTTTCTACGCAAAACAATAAATGGACACAAATCTGACATCAGGAATCATAACATTCAAAAACCAGTAGGAGAACACTTCAACCTCTCTGGTCACTCAGTAACAGACTCAAGGGTGGCAATTTTGCAACAGAAAAGCTTCAAAAACAGACTCCAACGAGAAACTGCTGAACTTCAATTGATATGCAAACTAGATACAATCAACTTAGGCTTGAATAGAGACTGGGAATGGCTGAGCCATTACAAACATTGAATCTATCTCCCCATGTAAATATTCTCACACTTCTTATCAAACTGTCTGTACTGGGCTATCTTGATTATCACTTCAAACGTTTTTTCTCTTACTTAATTGGCCTCTCAGAGTTAGTAAGACAACTCCCACCTTTTCATGCTCTCTGTATGTGTATGTATATCTCCTCAATATATGTTCCATTCTATGCATCCGAAGAAGTGGTCTGTAGCCCACGAAAGCTTATGCTCAAATAAATTTGTTAGTCTCTAAGGTGCCACAAGTACTCCTATAATTTATACTGACTGCACTATGTCGGCATGAGGGTTTCTCTTGCTTACATAGCTATCCCCGCTGGCAAGGGCTAGAATAGTTAAGTCAACAGGAGAGCTCTCTCCTCTTTGCTTAGAGCGGCACACCTGCACCAGTGCAGCTGCACAGCTGTAAGCTCTCTGGTGTAACCATCGTCTAGCTAAAGCAGGATGAAAGAAGCTGTAAGATAAAGCAGGGTTCCCTTGTTGGTTGCTTTTCTTGTTACTCATTCAACCTTCCTCCTCCTCTGTATTGTAGTTACACTCCCCAATTTACCAATATGCAACTTGCACTTCCATTTACATTATTTCTGCGTTTTTGGCCCAATGAGTCAGAAGAATATACAGTGGTTTATATTATTTTGGATGGAAAACTGGACTGAGGACAGCAAACATTCAATCACAGCAAATTGAGGCCAACTGCTTAAAGATTCAAAAAGGATGAGGCATTTATAAGGATGAGAACATCCACAGCGATATTTTTTAGGATAAAACTACATAAGGGATATAATCACTATACACATCAGGGTATAAACCAGTTAGTAAGAGCTAAGGGTTTGATGAAATTTAGGACAGTTATTCCATAATGGTCAGCTACAGGGATTCATTCACTTCCCTCTGTAATGTGTGGTGTTAGTCACTGTCAAAGACTCTCAACTTTGCATGTTCCCTCTATGTGTATATATATCTTCTTACTATATGTTCCATTCTATGCATGTAGCCCACGACAGCTTATGCTCAAATAAATTTGTTAGTCGCTAAGGTGCCACAAATACTCCTGTTCTTTTTGCTCTACAGGGAACACTGGTCTGGTCCAGAGTTGCAATTCCAAAATTCCTATAGAAATGATTCTATATGGAGGCAGATTCTCAGCTGGTGTCATTTGTCAAACAATAACAGGAGGCAGAAAATCCAGACCATACGGAAATAAGGTCAAATTGTTTGATTCAGAGCCATTTCATTAAAGAAAGGAAAATATATGGCATATGGTGTCAAGTAAGGCAATTGAATTAGAGAGTCAAAAATGTTTAAAATACAGCTGTGTATCTGCATGACAAATTGTAGGATAGAAGAATATTGTGATGTATCAAGTAGGTGAGGAAGAGTTAATTAAAGGGGATGAACTTGCTGAATGTTTGTTTCCTTTTCTTATCCAGCAGTCATTAATGGTTTTGTTTGATTTATTTCTCATTTCAACTTCTGCCTTCTGTTCTACTTCACCCAGTGGCATCAGTGTCAACTATCAGAAAACAAAAGCTGGGTGGATCCTTAAACCTTGAAACACAATCAAAGAACAATTATGGGAAAGAGATAATTATATTTTAGCTGTTCTTCCCTCCCCTCCTCCACTTCCCCCATATATTTAAGAAGATTAGATTATTTAAGTAAATATTGGACACTAAGGAGAAAAAATTCAGTGTAGTGCAGTATGTGAATCTCCACTAAATTAATCTGAGTCACAAATGCCCATGACAATAATTTGAAAACGTACCTCTCCATGTCACATGATGCAATCAGACAAGCCATCTTCATTCTGAGTCCTATACATGACTTTCTGACTTCTGTGCTTTTTTTAAATACAATAACATTAGGCATTTTGTGTGCCAGGAAATTGTCTATGAAGATTTTTGCTATCTGTGTCGTTGGTTCAAATTCAACCCAGGTCAATAGTTATTGAATGTTATCACCTGATGGGTATTCAGTATTTTGTGGACACAATTGGCATATTTGCTGGCAGTCTCAGAAAAAAAAAAAAAAAAAGCTGAATGGGCATGGAGCCTGGTTTACATTCCGTGTCTCAAGGTAACCCCTGCAAATGAGGTTTAGCCCTGCAGGTACCAGATACCTCTTCGGAGGTGTCCATTGGATTGAGTTGTCATTTACTTTAGTGAAATTTGAGAAGGAAGCACGGTGTTTGGTTAAGCCACAAAAGTAGGACTCGGGATATACGGCATAACATATTAGCTCTGCCTCACACTTCCTCTGTGACAAAGGGCAAGTCACGTAGTCTCAGTTCCCTGATCTATAAAAATGAAGAGAACATTTCCCATACAGGGTATTGGAGTAGAGTGCTTGCAGGATTGCCTCTAACTTTCTACAACGGAGAAAAAATGAAGCCAGCTATGTACAAAGTGTTGTCAAATGCCCGAAGTGAAAAAGTAAAGATAAGGATTTTTTACTGTCGTCTATTTCAGTAATCTGAGGTTCAGTAATCGGTAACAACAGCAGGGAAAACATTTTTACACAGAAGTGTAATTTTTTTTTAATTATGTCCGTGAAAGTATAATCCAATCCATCTATGAGTAAAATCGTCATCATCATACATAGTCTACTGAGGACCGCTGCACCAACCAGAGGGACCACGGTTGATGGCGTAACACCAGCCATTGTGTAGTGAAGTTCCCACATCTGACTGAATCCTGTAAATCCACAAATGTATAAGGTGGCGCCGTAGGCAGAGCCAAGTAGGAAGAGGGTTTGCACCCCGTTGCACATCACTGGAGAGTTTGAGAACACAGTGTGCTGGGCTGTTTTTGTCCATCTTGGCGACATAGTCAGTGAGCTTGCAATGCCACTTTTGAATATAATGAGTGATTGAAGGAAGGCCAGATCTCTGCAAAATTATGACACTTTGCATAAGGTCAAACCACTTTATGCTCATGATTTGGTGCTGACAGTGTATATGGAATTTCTCTAGTTGCTCCAAATCTTCTTGAAAAAAGGTCCAAGTTACTGACCCCTGTAGCAATACAGGTGTACACAGGTTTGATAGATTCTGAACTTTGTTTTAGTACAAAGACATTTTTGTGTCCATACTTTTTTTTTTTTACGTTTTTTCATAAGTTTTTGCGACTTCATGCAGGAAGCAACAAGATCTATTCAGTACCAGTGTGACAGTGCGCACTGGTTCATGGCTTTTGCTGTGTTTCGACACAACCTCACGTATGCAGCAGTGATGCTTTCTTGCCAATATTCTGTCAAGCTCTTGAATGGATTTTAGGAGATGCTGATCCACACATTAGAATCATGGTTGTCAAGAAGTGTTCACTAACCAAGACTAAGCCAATGCTGCTGCCTGGCTTGTGGAGAAGTCAGAGAATTTCAGCTGTGACCTCCAAGGTCTCCAAGACACCACCCACACTATGGGTTTGAATGTCTCAAATAAGAAGACCAAGGTCCAGAACCTCAGAGCAAAGACACCGGATCCCCCAGTACAGGTGAAGTCAAGTATCGTGGAGAGGGTTGATGAGTTCATTAACCTAGGCTACAAGGAGAGTTCAAATGGTCAGCAAACCAGATGGTCTTCGACCGATAGGTCTCACTGCCTCCTGCATGTGAGTACAATGATGCTTCCAATCTTTCCAGGCCTCATTCATAGGACATAGAAGTCAATGGAAAAACTGTCATTGACTTCTATGGGCTTTGGAGCAGATGTTTAGCCAATGATGCAAGCACAAATGTCAAACCCTGCAACTTGACTTCCCTGCTAGTACAAACACAGCTAGAGCCAGAAAGACAGCTGGGGTTTTATTTTTCAAACTTCAGTTGTAAATGTTAATTTTGACATCTGCAAGTAAAAACAAAGAAAGGGGAGAAGGTGTTTCATTCCCACACTGTACATCTCCTGGACCTCTGAATATGCAGTAAGGGGCCAGCTCGCCTTGCCTCCCTTTTAACCTCCTGATTACATGTGAGCTCCAGCACTTCTTAGTAAGTTCTTCCCTGCACTAGAAGGGTCTTTCTCATTGACAAAGACATGTATAGACAATGTATTCCCAAAAATTTGTGTCTTACTCTTTATTGATTTCTTATCCAGCTCCAAACTGTAAATTAGCAAAGTTTCAGTGTAAAGAAAGGATAACACCAGAGCTCAGAAGTTTCCTCTTACAGGACAATCACCTCATCCTGTTGACATGTTTACATCCGAGGTGACAGAATACTCAGCAGGATAACCTCACAGATGTTCCAGACAGACTTGAATAAATAAATAAAATGGCACAATTTGTTCCCTGCTGAATAGGATCAAACTAGTCACTGTACTCAACAGTAAGTTTATATTTAACAAATAAGGTATTTGTAAAACTAAGAGAAGAAGGACTTTGGAATGATCCCCTGACTTTTATATGGCATTTCAGATGGACCTATGCAAGCAGCAAGTGGACTGTTCTGATACCCATGCTATTTGCATGCACAGAAGACCAAATTCTTCCTTCAGTTACATTTATGCAACTCCCTTGGCCTCCTGTCTAAATCTACTATTGTTCATGGACAATATATTATAAGAAGGATTTGTGTCCGGGGTGCTTAGTATTTGAAGTCTTAGAACTGTTCATTTGTAGCTCTGTGTGTGTGTGTGTGTGTGTGTGTGTGTAAATATATACACCTCTGTGTGTACACACACACACACACACACACACACATTTTAAGTGTAAATATATATTTCAGGGGACAACAGCAAACCAGGGCTAAACAATTATAACTATGACAGTCTTGTGGTCTCTGCAGACACTCAAATTAAGCTTATGTTTCAATGTAAGATTTTAAAAACATGTATAGTGCAGAATAACACAGATGCTGTTTTTTTCCTGTGTTCATTACCATTAGTTGTAATGATGACAAAAAGCAGAAGCATTATGTCATGGATGCAGGTTTGGGAGTGATGTGCCAATAAGTTAAAGCCTCGTAAATTGGTGGTGAGGAAGAATAACTGTTTTAATTCATAGTCATTTAGAAGGGTAACTTTCAGATGTTGCAGAGACCCTGTCTTAATATGTAAACATGGCAAAGGGCTAGGTAAGAGATTCATCCATAGCTCACTGGACTTGATGGAAATCTTTCTGTTGACTTCAATGGGGTTTGAGATCAGGCTCCAATGTAGAGCCAGACTGTGCCTGGCACCTGGATAGCTATGCAAGGAGAGGAAGGACACAAGGATCTTATCCCACTTTTGATGGTGTGGCACTTGGCACAGCAGCCAGCCACGACTGAAGTCCTTGTGCTCGCCTGAGCACTAGGATGGATCCTCTTTTGCCTAACTAGTGACCCTGGCTACCCCACAATGGGTCAAGTTAGGTATGGGGCAGTGAAGCCATGAGTCATCCCGCTCTACGCTGCCTTTATAGAAAAGTTCTGTAGAATCTGATAGGGATGACATCATTTGTGTTCTATAGGGGTATAACAGAGTTCAAGAATTACTCTAGAAACCCATAGACTTTAATAGAAAACAATCTCCGTGTTGAAGAACTTTTTAATAAAATAATTGGATGTAGCTATCATGCTTTGCCTAGCTGAAACAAGGGCTCGTAGGGCCCTGATCTAAAGCTCATGAAATGAGTGGGAGTGTTTCCACTTCTAAAATATGGCATCTTTACATATCAGAAAAGGGAATAATCTGGTTTGATACTGATCTGAGCCACTGATGCTGTGGATTGCTTTACATATAATGTGTGTGTGTGTGTGTGTGTGTGTGTATTTATATAGATACAGATATGTAGAGAAAGTGCATTACATAGTTTTTCCAGCCTCAATGACCTTTTCTGAATGAGGTAGTCAAGAATAATGGAAATCCAGGTCAGATCCAGAACAGAAAAGTTGTCTTTTAATGTGAACTTCCTTTTTAAATAACATTGAATCAAGTACACTAAAATACATCTGTTTCTGTGTCCTTAACATTTTGATTTCAGTGAGAGAAAAAACAAACATTCTTTATATTTGTTATTGCAAAAAAAATCCAACCTGTACTAGGAAACTGCATTGTTCTTAAAAATACTGCTGTGAGGGGTAATTGTAACTTGTGACAGAGAGAGGTTATAATTATGTCTACCATTACTTACGTCTCCATGCACACAATAGAATTAATCATTTCAAAGGTATTTTTCTCTTATGCAATATCAGTTTTTAATGTGTTGAGGACCTAATTCTTCCATTATAAAGAAAGGTAAAACTAGACCTGGGTGGTTTCATATGACAAGTCCCTGTAGGGAATGAAGACTGAAGATAAACTATCATTGCAAAATTGTCAGAGTTAAAATTGTAATAATATTCCACATGGTATCTTGCATTCCAGCCCTCTCAAACAGTCGACTCTCTCAATGGCCATTTGAGTGAAATAAATACTATTATCCCCATTTTGCAGATGATGACACTGAGACACAAAATGGTTAAGAGACTTGCCCAAGGTCACACAGGAAGTGAGTGGTAGAGCTGGGATTAAAATCCAAGAATCATGTTTCAGGGCCCAGTCTAACAGACATTGAAGTCAATGGAAAGCCTTGCATTGACTTAAGCATAGATGGATCAAGCTCTATAATTGCCCAACTCTACACACAGTGCAGTTATATTAAAGTGTACTCAAAGATAAAGCACTTTCTACAAAGGTGAATTTCAACCTCCCCACACAAAGTCTGAGTAAACTAAGCAGGGCTTGTGGTGCATGGAATTCATCCCCAAAACAAAGATAGTCCACAAGGATTCAAATCCCACCCGGTCACAGGGGTGGTGCATCAGACTCATGGGATGGAACAGATATCACAATCCCTACTGGGATTTCCTGCTCATTAGAGTTATGATATTGTGAAATCAGTGGCCTCTCCTGCACCTCTACAGAGCCCTACCCTGGAACATACTTTGAGGGGAATTCTTTACAATGTGTCTTCTGGACCTTTGTTGAATATTTTATCACCCACTTAGACCCTGATTCAGGAAAGCAGTCAAACAGTTGATTTAATTGGGCCTCCCTTTTGTTGGTAGTTCAGAATTTTCTTCTTTATACCATATCATTTAAAAATAGGAATGAAGCAGACAGGCTAAACATAATGGAAACATATGGCTAATGATTTTGGGTGCCTCAGTTTTAAAGTGTTCAGTTAGGCACACTGTAGAAGGGGCTGATTTCAGAGGGTGCTAAGAACTTTCTGAAAATCAGTGCCCTTCAAGGGATCTCAAGTTGAGACATGCAAAACCACCAGCCACATTTGAAAAGCTTGGCCTTATGCCAACTCCACTTAATCCCTGTCTACATATTGCTATACAAATGTTTGATCACCATTTGTGTGTGTGTGTGTGTGTGTGTGTGTGTACACATGTGTCAAGGATACATTCAACACCCAAATCAGACTTGAAAATTCCCCAGAACTGCCGAATCTTACTCTCGCTAAACTGAACCCTGATTATAGAAGCCAATTTTACAAACATTCTCCCAGGGCTACCATTTTCTTTCTCATCAGAAAGCCTCTTGCATATAACAACACCTTTGCTAATTTCATTTATTTACAATGGGACAAGACTGAGACGGGGCAAGATTTATTACTATGACATCACTGATGTTCAGTAATTCATAAAACACTGGGTCTAGGAGTTAACACTGCTGTTATTTCCTCTGATGCCTGACCTCACCACAGTCTAATAACATACAGGAAATCCAGAAGACAAAGGGGGAAAGCAGTGGTCTTGATTGCTAAAAATAACCATAGAAAACTAGCACAATCGTCTAATAAAGTATGGCCCCATAATTTATTTAACATAGTAGTGGAATCTGCTAAAGCAATTGGAATCCATTATTCCTGTTCTAAATTTATTATGGAAAATAAGGAGACTGGGGAGGGAATCACTTAAAGAACTGAGACTTTTAAATTGTATAGTTCAATTGTATGTATCGGTTTTAGGAGTGTGTTTCTTATTGCTTACATATGCTGTCTACTTAATAGCTCAGCTAGAACAGACAATCATTGTATAGCACTTATGTTTCCAGAGGTCATCCTGTTTGAGCCAGACAGTGATGTAGGTGATATATTACACTTGACACCCCAGAATGTTGCTATACAAAGGGATTCTAATTCTCAGTGTCCCTGAGAATTGTTCAATATTCTTGATGGTATCTAATGTCTGGTATGCCACTGAGATGGGATTTTTTGGTGTCTTTACTAATCAATCAAGGTTAACATGACATTCATGTAGTGCATTTTTTCTGATTACGCTACTTTTGCTAGGTCATCTTGTACAGAGAAAATAGTATAATGAAATTCTTTGGGGTTTCTATGGTCATTTCATTTCTTTAAAACAAGTTCTTCTTCTTGTATTTAATACAGTCTAATACAGTCAGGATTTAGGCAGAGTTATAGAACAGGTAGAATGAGGGAGGTTTGCATATTAACCCTACAACTATTCTCAGAAAGACACTCAAACCAGTCTGCCAACTAAAGCTTGTCAAATATTGCAAAAACAAATTTTATTCTTATTTCAAACAATTGATCATGCTTGTATCCCTCTTTATTCACTTATGTTGCACAGAGATTTAGGGAGTGCCTGTTCTTCCTAAGAACATCAATATTACCATGCAAACAAAGATATTTATGCGTGAACAAGAGTATTTGGTAATTGACATTGACAAACTGTTTTAACAGGTTTTTCATCCAATCAGGGAACAGAAGCATACTGTGTGACTTAGATGACCATTCACAAACCAGAAATAATGAATAGCAAATAAGTAAAGGCAACTGTTTGTGAACAGCCCATTTGAATTGCATGTATTTAATCATAATTTGCATTTTTATATATAAGCAACGTTCTTCTGCAGATCTTAAATCCTTTATAACTATTAAATCATTCAGACTCAAAACAACCGTGGGTACTAGAGGAGTCTTTTGAGGCTAACCAGGTGAATCTGAGCCACTGAGAAATTAAAGTCAAACTTTTCAAAATTGGGTCTCTAAATTTCAGCCCTAAGTAAAGGTGGCCTGATTTTTAGAGGTCCTGAACAACCACAGTTCCCATTTAAATCAACAGTGCCTAAAAATTGGGGTCTGAATTATGATTGGGATTTTCAAAGGAGCCTAATGGAGTTATTCTACCCAAATTCTACCAAAGCCTAAGAACCAGATTTTCAAAGCTATTTAGCCACTTAAAGATGCAGATAGGTGTCTAGTGGGATTTTCAAAAGTACCTAAGCAGGTTAGGCACCTAACACCTGTTTAAGTTAATGGGAGTTACAAAGCTCTTACCTGCATTGTTAGAGACCTAAATAACTTTGAAAATTTGACCCTAAGGACCTAACTGTATGAACCCACTTTAGAAAAGTTTGGCCTAAGTGACATACTCAAAATCTGTGGCAAAACCAGGAATAGAAGCCCAGGGCCCAATCCTGACTCAGCTTAAGTCAATGGGAAAATATAAGTACAACTAAGCTTTGCACCTTCTGTCTCTCAGGCTTTACCTCCAGGATTATCCTTCTTCCCTCTTTTGCATTAGGGTTGACTTCAATTACATGGGAGCATCTATAGGAAACCAAACCTAAAGACTTTTATAATTCACATAGCGAATAAATTAAACTATTGTATATTCAGTATATTGGGGCCAGAATTTCATGTACACTAAGGATATGAAGGGGCCTTAAAGTGGGGATACATTACATTTCCCTCCATTTTTAGGTTTCTTTGCTCGGGCTGAGCACAGCCAAGGGAGCGGCCTTAATGTAAATGAGAATCAGGTCCATAGGTCATTTTGTTACAATAACCTTTCTTTGAAATCTATCTGATTTTTATTTGCCCTTGTACAAAATGTCATCTTGCTACCAGCTTGCTTTTTCATGAATGCCAGTCTTTGATTATATAATAGACTTCAAACAATTTTGAAACAGTGAGCAGTTTGTGAGCCCACTATGTACTTCTTGCTATTTATGGATAGGGGATTTGCTGATTCACTAAGATGTGATGCTTTGCATTCAAATTATAAAGCCCAGGAGATTTCCAAATTATATGTTCAAGCACTTTTCCAAGGGCAAATAGTTTGCATACTGTCTCGCTAAAAACTTCTCGCCTTTATTTATTATTTGAACGGAGTTTCCATTTTGGATCTATGTTCAGCACTCTTGAAAATGATCAAGTGCACGTTTTTATAGAAACTTTAAGGACTACATTTTGCCCTCAGATTCATGCGTGGAGATCCCAATCTCCTACTGATGAGCTCCTCTGAGAGCAGAATTCGGACCTAAATGCCACAAAGTACAGAAACACATAACCAAATCCTTGTTTCTAATCAGATTCCTTCTTTATTGCTTCTTACTCTTATTTCTGGATGTGTGCAAGATCTTCTTAATCATTTGCTCTGTTTACTGCTTGTTTGTATTCTAAGGGGTGAAGTTTTACTGTGACTTCTGCACTTAAATGTATTTGGGCAAGTTGCCCTACTTGTAATAGGTTATGCTTCCAGGGGAGCATGCTTCCAGAGGCCTTCAAACTAACCATGATATATTTATGGGTCACCTAACAATTATACATTTATTATTATTATTTCTTGCTGATAGACTTGGGAACTTAATTAACATATTTACATAGTATTTAAACTCAAATATTGAAACACTGTGGGATTTCTCTATTTTTCCTTTTATTTCAAAGGGGTTATTCCCCAAAAGCCAAGAGCTTTGAATGATATGAATATATCACAAGAGATATGAATATATCATGCATATATTCTGTTGGCCAGATTTTCCACTCCGCTATGCCAGTCATAAACCATTGTTAATGGAATCACAGTGTCATCAAACTGCTACAATGGAGTCTAAAATCAGGGCCTTCATCTATCGAATAATTCTCCACATCTGTTTCTTATTTGTCTCATAATGGCACACTGGATTACCTTGGGATGATATTAAAACTGTCATGACAGTAACTTGTAACATTATCAAGTATCCATTGGGGTACATGTTGAGCAATTATCTTCATTAATGAAAGAATCCCAAGGAAATATATATTGATAATAACATTTTTATTAAAAATGGTTTATAGCATTAGTGCCATTTTCTATTACTATTGTCCAGCGTTAATAATATCATCTGCTTATTCCTTTAATTTATTATGCAAGAACTAGATTTGGGGTGTGCAGCTAAAGTTCAGATCAAGTTTTCATCTTTTGTAAATTAATATGCTACAATTAATGATTTGAGGGAGCAAAGTCAGGAAATAGAGTCAGAGTGGTGGAATGAAGATCATAGTTTGAAGACTAAACAAAAAAGAAGAGGTTGAAGGAGAAGGGAGAGATGCCATGATGCAGATCAGAGAGGATCCTCAGGCACAGAGAGATAGCATAAGAGAAAGCATAGAGTCCTTACAGGAGGTGACTAGGTAAATGACAAGGTATGAATGAAGGGAATGAGAAAAGGAAGATGAGAGAAAATATGGAGGCAGGTTGTTAAGATATTGAAAGAAAAATATCATGTGCCTTAGTTGCTTTAAACTACTAATATTGTGTTAGGCCTAAAATATGGGACTGTTTCTTTTTTATGCATCTGTACAGCACCTAACACAATAGGACCCCTGACTATAATCCTGTGGGAGAGGAAGGGGAAAAAGAGGGTTACAGCAAACTGCATCTGTAACTATAGTCCATGGCATGTACAGATGAGACGGAAATCTGTCCCCAGCATATATTCTGGCTTTACATGGGAGATGTGGATTTTACCCACATTGCAAAAACTAGAAACGTTGTGCTCAATTTGATTGGCAGATATGGCCCTGAGCCAATGAAAAATAATTAGATGTACTGAAATCCCATTGTCTTGTATTTATTGGACCGGATTTGTTTAGAGTTGGCTGAGGTTTTATTTGATCTCGTTTATATCTCATCATGCTGTTCCCCCAGCTCACAGAACTAAAAAGTAATGCATTGAAAAGTACTGAAAGAAATGACTGCTAATAATGTGAATGAACTGAGTCTGGGGATAAGGGAAATGCCGGTCTTTAAAAGCCCAAGTTAGCTGGAGCAGGATGCAACACTGCAATTTATGCCAAGATTTCTTCTTGGGAAATGTGGCTATCGTGATCAGTGAAATATGCTTTACCTTTTTTAATTCCAGATACAAAGTCCAAACACCAAGATCTTTATTCAGTCCTTACCCAGGCAAACTCTCACTGAAAGCAATGCAAAGTTATTACAAACATATGAGGATTAGACTAGAGCTCAGGAGTTGTCTGAATAATTTTTGACTGATGTTCAGCAATGTCATTCTAGCTGTAAGACAGACAGTCTGGGCCAGATTCTTAGCTGCCGCAGGGAGGTGTAGCTTCATTGACCTCCCGGGTGATATTCCAATTTGCCTCAGCCGAGGATCTGGCCCTCTGTAGCTATCTTGGATGCAACACTGTATTGAATCAGACTCAATATTCGTGTCCTTTTGTTAGATAATTGTATTGTTTTTTCTTTTCCTCAACAGGACAACATTTTTAAACTGGAGGATTCACATTTTGAAAATGGACGAGGGAAAAGCCCCTATGACCCCAAATTGCTGACAGCTTCTCTTTTAATAGGTACGTGTGGCAGTGTAAAATGAATGAGACCTACTTTCTCCAAAGAGAAATACAAGTTTGCTACATTTTCCCTTTCACACTATTTCTCAGTGGTTGTGGGTTTGTTGTTGTTGTTTTTGGGGTGAGAGTTCTATGTTAAAATAATTCCAGGTTGATTATTTGGCAGATGGGTTTATCCAAGTGTTTTGCAAATAAGGTGACTATATAAAAGATGCCTCAAATATCAGCTGTTTTGCTTTGTTTCCCCATTAAGAGCTTGAGGTGGCAAGTGTTGCACACTCTTAATTTCAGCTGAAGTCAGTGGGAACAAGGGATACTCAGGAATTTCCACATACAAACCCTAAGAACCTGATTCTACAGCTGTCTATGGGTGCTAGGGTGCAGGTCTAGAATGTGGGGTCCCTGGAGTGCTGACTCTCATTCATCAGCACCAAGGGAGATGGGTGAAGTAGCTTCTCGCCAGGGCCGGCGCTTCCACTAGGCGACCCTAGGCAGTCGCCTAGGACTGCAGGATTTAGGGGACGACATTTTGCCGCCCTCAGCAGAAATTCGGCGGCGGGGAGTCCTTCCGCTCCGGATCTTCGGTGGCAATTCAGCGGCGGGTCCTTCACTCACTCCGGGACCCGCCGCCGAAGTGCCCTGAAGACGCGGAGCGGAAGGACCCCCGCCACCAAAGACCCCAGATTCCTCTGAATGCTCAGAGGAGGAGCGCTGCCGCCTAGGGCGACAAAAACCCTGGCGCCATTCCTGCCTCTCGCTAAACCTGGAAGGTCAAACCCCAGAGGACATTCTCTCGGAGCATCCAAGGCCTGCAGCCATCTGATTGGCTTACTCCTTCTACTTGAGCCATCAATGAGCCAGCTGGGCTGTCTGAACAACTGTGCCGACCTTCTGCTGCTGCTGCCACATCAGACCCTGCTCTTGTTTGCCTCCTGCAATCCTGATCCAACTCTGTTCCTAGTTCCTGAGCTGCTCCTCACTCCTAGCTTCCACCTTGCTCCTGCTCTGTGCCTGATTCTGGCCTCTCTCTCTTGTTCCTACCATTTCACCTTGATCCTGACTATCGGCTACCAGTCCTGGCTCTGACCCTTGACTCTGACTTCTGACGGACTCTGGCTCAACCCTTGACTTGGCACTTGGTGTCTGAGCACAGCTCTGACTCTGGTTCAACTCTTGGCTCTGACACTTGGCAGTTGACTCCATCTCTGGCCTCTATTTCCATTCCCTGTCTTAACACCTGCTCTGCCCACTAGGACATACTGCCTATGTCCCAGTTCCTAACACACCCACACAGAGCCTCACTGAGGTTATGATGGCCCTATGAAGATACTGGGGTGAGGGTGGGGGTATTCAAACACTTTCAGTTGCAGGATCAGGATCGAAGGGCCTGAGTTTTAAATGTGTTTAAGTGATTTCACTGATTTCAACTGGATATCTAAATACCTTCACAAAATCTGGCCCGAAGTTACTATTGCTTCACTGAGCCTGTTTAGAT
This sequence comes from Trachemys scripta elegans, assembly GCF_013100865.1. Classification (NCBI taxonomy): domain Eukaryota; kingdom Metazoa; phylum Chordata; order Testudines; family Emydidae; genus Trachemys; species Trachemys scripta. Next base: position 17,606,900 of record NC_048298.1, on the reverse strand, counting down.
TTTCAGGCTGAGATTTTCAATGCAGTGTAGGGGATTTTGACACACATCTTCCATTAATTTAGTGACTCCTGATTTAATAATAGTTAATTCAATGAAGGATGTGTGTTTAAATCTCCTAGCCTGCTTTGCAAAACTCAGCCTCCCTTTTTATTTTAATGTCTAATTTTTCCTTTTCCTTTTTCTTATCTTGTTCTTATAACAAAGCACAGGAGTGTTGTGTGAGAAGGAAATAAAAAGGCATTTTCCCCTTTTCCCCTTACTTGAGCAGTTAAAACTTCATGGGTTTTGCTACAGTGGCTTTGTCCTTGATACATGACTTTGTGGGGTCAAGATCAGTAGTTATAATTCAAGATCCAATGGTCTGCGTCAGCATCAAGGAGGCATCAATGGACTTTCAAAAGTTCACTGTTCTGTGTCCCCCCAAAACCCTCCAGAAGATACAAACTAGTCCAGCGTGAGTTATATTCTCTGTTACTTTTCAAACATTGGTAATTGTAGGTCTTTACCCAATAAACATTCATGCTCCATTTACACTGCATTTGCTCATAAAAGACAGAAAGAATACTTAGTCCAGAGGTAGCCCTAATGATCACAGGTGATGAGCTGCCCTGGGGCCACACAGTTTTGTAAACAAGAAAGAAGCACATACCTTGCTCCAACTTGCACCCTGTACTTACTCCAAATGAAAAGGAAAGAACCATGTACCTAAAAGGCTGGTGTATAAATTAATGCCTGGAGCAACTTTAATTTGTGATGGAGCTGCTCCCCTGGGATTGACTTGACTATTTACTTTAATATTCAATAAAGAAAAGGGATGATGACAAGCCGGTATTACGTGATACACACGGTATGCAACCACACAAAGTCAAGAGTCTAACCTTTCGCATTCCTTTTTTTACCCGGTCCTGCACAAATATGATTATTTTATTTCCTTTGGCTTTGCTTTCAATGTTTTTAACAAATCTTTGCCTTTGTCAGGTTAGTCACATTTTTGCTGCCTCAGTATTTTTTCCCTCTGTCTTAAATATATATTTCCCCACTATAGATCATTATCCTGAGCACCTTATTTGGTTTTGACTCAGGCTTCAAGTAGTGTGCTGACTTGTACTCTTGAAAATCAGGCAGATTGATTTTTTTTTTCTTTTTTAAACCACAGGACAATTTTTGCCTCTCTAAGACTTCTTATTGGTTTCCTTATTGCCACACTGTGTTATGGACTACATCATAATGCTACGTTTTACTAAAAAAGTTCCCTAAGTACTTTACGAAGTGGGGGGCAGATTCACTCACTGGTTTCCAATGGCTTACTCTGCCAGTGGCCCTCTGGCAGAAAGTTGGTCTGGTGGGAAGCACAGCCCCCACTGTACCTATGTGGCCTTTGAAGCCGCAGATACAGCATTCCAAGTGGGTGGGTTTGACCCAGAAGAGGGTGGAGCCAGGCTCGCTGGGAGATGAGCTGATTAAGCCACAACTGCTTTCCCATAATACAGTGGTCCCAAAACTTTTTCTGTCGCACTCCCCCTTACCCGTAATGGAACCTGTCCATGCCCCGCAGGAAACGCAGTCAGGAGCCGAGGTCGGGAGCAGAGCTGTGGTCAGGGCTAGGAGTCGGGCCAGGAGTGGGGCAGCAGCCGGGGCCCGAGGCTGGGGCCAGATCTGCAGCTGTGGCTGGGGGCAGAGCAGGGCTGGGTGACACTCATTCCCCACCCCCCATGGGGGGCCGGTCCAGGCCCTGCCACACACACCTGCATGTTCCTCTGTGCTCCCCTAGAGGAGTGCGCCTTGCAGTTTGGGGACCACTGCCATAGTAAAGCCCTTTGGAAGGAGACAGCTGTACTTTCTCCTGCCTTTTCCTATAAGTGAATATCTCCTTTGCTGCAGCTGCCTTCTTCAAGGCCAGGGATTGCAATTTGCACCCACACATACTCACAGGGTTTTTTTCTGTGGATATTTAAAATGATCACTCAATCGTCACTAAAAGGCAGCCACCTCTGAGGTGTAACATAGCTTCTATACTACCAGCAACCCTAAACAGTGACTTTGTTAAAGAGTGAAGGCAAAGAATAAATTCTTGACTCAGAAACAACAAGGCAAATTTTAGGTGAGTAGAATGTGATTGCCCAAGTTGGAATTTCAGCAGGACACCAAGATTAATATGCAAAAAGTGCCCTATGATATTTAATAGCCATTAGTATTCAGGGTTTTCCATTTTTGTCTCATCTGAAAGAAACATGTGCATAAAAAGGGTTTCCTGATAAAATTCAATCGTGCTTTAAAGAAACATTTCATCATTATTAAATTGTTCCGGTATATTTTCAAAATATGTTTCTCACTCCATCCACTTGCAAACATTATTCATTATTTTTTAATGTTCGTTAAAGGTATCTATTGCTACTCTGCTCTGAGTAGATGCCAGTTTTGAACATGCCCTCAAGAATCCAAGCCATTCTTTAGCCATCATTCCTTATCTATATGTTGCTAACTAAACAAGCGGCATGTGAGCATGTTAATACATGAAAGTGTTCGGAGTATCTACTCCCAAGGCACTGGTTTCATCTATTATAGGACAGAAGGAAAAGGGAAAGGTAGGGTGTGTTTCAACTATGAAAGTCGCAAGAGAAGGTTAGACAAACACCTGTCAGGGATGGTCTAGATAATACTTAGTCCTGCCTTGAGTGCATGGGACTGAACTAGATGACCTCTCGAAGTCCCTTCCAGTCCTACTATTCTACGATTCTAAGAGAAGATTGTTAACTAACGAATTAGTCTGAGACACTTAGGCTTTAGGGATTTTCAAAGACGTGTCAAGGAGTTAGACAGTCCAGCTGCACTGACTATCAATAGTATTGGAATCATTAAGTTCCTCTGAAAATCCCATCTGGGATTTTCAAAAATCTCTTCATATTTGTCTTAACTGCTCCCATTGAAGTCAATGGAAGTTTTGCCATTGAATTCAGTGGGAACAGTCAAGCCATTGTTGAGTGTCCTAGTGTCATAGGGTGCCACCGATGTTACCCGGTGTGCTGCACTGTCCAGCCTATTCCTGGTACCTAACAGTCATAAAGATGTCCAAGCTGTTTTTCTTTCACCACTGGTATCTTTTATTTCTCCACATTTTTACACACAGAACATAACACAGACATCTTATAGCAGGTGTTTGCCACACAGACTCCCTCATCAGTACACCTCCCCCGCTGAGCCCCACTTTACTTCCTGTTTCTTCTACTTGTATCCTCCCAATTACATCATTAGTCCAGTAATTACCACCCGGGGGCTCATAATCCCCCAACAAAAACTATTTAATTGCTCATCGCTGAGCCTTCAGCCTTCTTCATGCTGCAGCAACATCAGTGATCAGGGTGCTGCTGTTAACACTCTGTCATACCCAGCCTTAATAGGGAGTCCTCTGTCCACTTGGTACCAGATTTCATTAGGGAATTCTTTCAAAAGTGTTGCAGTAACCTGCCCATTCCAGCATTAGTTTTATCTTCATCCTTGGACAGCTAAAATTGATCATGACCTTAAAACAAGAACCTCAAACTTCACTAATGTCCAAGAACTAAGCAACTCTTTTATAGTTAAGAGCTGAAGACAAAAAAGTACAAAAGATACATGAACATTGTTTAATTTCAGGCATCTTGGTATCTAAGAAAACCTGGAAATTGTTCTTAAAGTTCAATGGATCAGGAAAAACTGTTCTGTTCAAAAGATTTACAATGAGAAACAGAGTGGTTGTGCACTGTAATGGTCACCTCTGAATTTGGAAAGTTAATCTACAATATATCTGTTTGCGTATGTGTGTCAACACCAGTCCTTTTGGCCAAAGAGATTTGTTTTCACAACACCTAGCTCCTTACACAGCTCTCTGCAAGCTGATGAAAGAAAATGACGTATTTGCTCGGTATAGGGAGCGGTATCCATTTCTTTATGCTGTCTGGACATAAATGAAAACTGACAATTTGGGTTTTTTCAGCTTCAGAAATGATTGTAATTTTTTTGAACTTTAAATTCCAATATTTTTTTAAAGCTGCTAGTGAAAATACTATCAATTTAGGCATTAATCGGAGGTCAGAGGGCTTAGCAATGGCACGAGAAACCCTTTTACATTTATAGTAGCCATGGTTCATTCGCACAAGGTTCCAAAGTGAAGGGCTGCATAAACACCCAATGCTTATACATAGAGAAGGGGCAAAATTTTGATCTAGATTTCTAACTCAAGTTCTGGGAAATCATTTTGGGTTATCCTGAATCCGAAAAATTGCACACAAAGAGGCTCACCCCTCTTGTGAGAGTCTTGGTACTTCTTGCTGCTGGTTGAACTGGAAATAGAGTAAGAACACCCCTTCCTGCCGTACTGTGCATCTAATCCTAATTGGAACAAGGAGACACAGAGATGTACAAAAAATTAGAATCAATTTTTAAAACACAATGGGCTCAGTCCTGCAATTCTTACCCATGAAAGCCCAATCTCTCACCCTTACCCACGATAAGGGCCTCATCTAATTCCATTGACTTCAATGGGCACTGGATTGAACCCTGTCAGAACTCTTGCATATCTCAGTGAATCAGTTCAAGTTGTAGGCCAAGAGTCAAATAGTTCTTTTCTTGAAACATACTTACCCATCCCTACTTCGAGGTAGCTGTAATAGAAAGCAAAAACTTGCCTTTTGACCTCCAAAAGCTAAGTTCTAGCCCAGTTCAGAACTCGATGTAAAAAGCATCCTTCAGCTTCTTGTTGGTGGGATTCCCACCCCACCTATGACTGCTGGCAAAGACAAGCTCCATCAGATCAGATCAGACCATAATAATGTTAAATTGTCATGTGATGAACTGGCACAAACCAGGAAGCCATGTTGCATTCCTGAGGCGACTGCACCTCAACAGTTTTACAGTTCTTCATGTGTTGAATGAGATCCTCAAGTGCCAAGGGACCCAAAAATGCAAAATATTACAAAAATCTTAATAAGTTGTTGAACTATTTGCTTAATTGTAATATTCTATTATTAAATTTGGAATCCTTTTTTTCCTTGAGTGACTTTCCCATCTGTTGACAACTCAGAAATAAAAAACTGGTTTTGTTGATTTATATTGATTTATCCTGACTTGCTTGGGAGTGGAAGAAAAGAAAATGAGGATAAGGTTAAGGAAAGGTTAAGAGGAGCATCAAAGTCATTTTTCACAAGCCAAAAGAGTTGTTGTTCTTTAAAATCTCAGCTGCATATGCTGTACATAATAAGGACTATAATTAAGTGATTGTCTCCTGTTTGAAAAAAAAAGTAGAAAATGAAACAGAAGAATGAGAAATTGTTAATTAATGATATGCTGTTCTGTTTCACTTCTGATTACACCTCCTGCTGGGCACGACTGATCTATTTGCTTATAATCTCTGCTGTGAATTCATTCAATTCCACGCCTTTCTGCTATCATGTTTTCACCCTTCCTGACTTTCATGAATACCATATGGTACACAGTCATTGTAGCATCAATTGATAATTTTATGCTGTCAGTGTTTCAGGGGAAAGATGCTAATGTTATCCAATAGGCATGTTTGGACATGGCTGTCCCACCATGGAAATATCTAAAATTGGCATGAGAATCATACGCTTGTTTCCAAAAGGGTGTTTGAAAATCAGACTATGGTGGGATTCAGCCTGACCAGAAAAATCTATCACTTGAGCTTTAAAAAACTGTTGCTTCATCCTCAGATTTATCCTTCTGTCTAAAGACGCTTTTAAGATGGGCAGCTAAAATATTGGTTGAGAGGAATGACATACTTTTATTTTAATTTCCAAGGGAAACTCTGGACTGGATCTGCTTATATATGCACTATAAGGGCCCAATCCTGCAAAGTGTACTCTCAGCTTTCTAAATCCAGAGTAAATCCCTGGAATACCTCTGCTTTTACTTCTAACAAAACTGGCACCGTCATTTGGCTGTATATCTGGCACCTTGAAACTGCTTGTGGATAAAATTCTAATTGTGTATCTAATTCTTTTTCTTGGAATTCATCTCTTCACCAAGTGGTCTAGGACTACTGTGAATAGTGGCACAATGCAAGGATCTATTGTGAGATTTGAGCTTCGCCTTTTGAATTGGGACCACATCATTCTTTGTCCCTGGTAACCCTTCTGGTTGGATCAGCAGTGGCATTTCTGGGTCTATGTTATTATGTGAGTTTGATTTCAGACTTGACCACCTGTGTACTGCGTATGGGCTGGATGCCACAGAAAGGTTTATCCTCCTTCCCTACTACCTATGCTGAGAGAAATGTGTGCCACTGAGTGACAGTCTTGCAAGCAGAAAGTTCACAGAAAGGAAAAAAAAATGTTCTATTTCCCAAGCAGGGGAGGATGCTCATGAAAGTGCTTCCAAAGAATTCATCATTAAAATCCGATATGAGAAAGCAGTTCACATGTAAACAATTCAAGGAAAGAATTCAGCAACTTTCTGAACTGGGAACCAGTGGGCCTGATTCTCCGTAGCTTGACACCTTGTGTAACCATTTGCAGCGGTGCAAAGTGAGGTGTAAATCACTGCCATTCTTACTTGAGAATCGGGGTCTAATATCTTCAAGCGGCTGCTTTAGCAGGTACCAAAAAGACAACCACAGACATGTATCAGAAAGATGTCACGATTAACACTAGGATATAACACCTGGAACTATATGCAGACATCTTCAACAGGAGGAACAAAATTTTGCTATGATATCATTGATGTGGCTTGGTCCCTATATTCCATCAATATAACATAAAAGCAAGGTTGCCAACTCTTGCTATTTTATCACAAGTATTGAAATATTTGGTACTTTTCTTGAATGTCCCAGCTCCTAGAGGCAAGTGATTATGTGAAAAACTCAGCTTTAATTAAAAAAAAAAACCTACTAAATTTCTAGCTCTCATGGTTGCAGAGAAAATCCTGAAAATGCGACCCCAGTGCATCCTAAAGGCTCAGAAACCAGAGGGCAAATAAAGAGTACCACCACCAATTACATTTTAAAACCTCACAACTTTTAAGCCAGTCTCCTGATATTTGGAGCCTTCTCATGATCACTGAATGATTTGGGAATAGTGTAACAGGTAGCAATATGTGTTCACGTCTCGACAGAATGTTTACAGTTATCTCATTCCACAGATGGAGAATTGTACTCTGGGACAGCAGCAGACTTCATGGGTAGAGATTTTGCGATTTTCCGAACTCTGGGACACCATCATCCGATCAGGACAGAGCAGCATGATTCCCGTTGGCTGAATGGTATGAGAGACGTACATTTTTTCCAGTGTTATATTCACGTAGCTCTTAAAGTCTAGCATACCGCAAATAGTTCCTTTCCAGTAACACCCATGACATGTTTACCTCTCCTTGATATGGAGCAGAATTTTGTCTTAAACCAGTTAAACTAATCAAGAGTGATTTATAAAGGAGCGCTTTTTAGTTTTTAATTATATTGAGATTTGTGGAGTGTGATTAAATTTAAACCATATCCAGAGGCAGCAGCTAAAGCAGTATCATGTGGCAGGAGCAGACTGCTGTACATATATGTTAAACAGGACTTCTAGACCTGAGTAAGTACCAGCAGGGAAGTCTGAGCACAAATGCTAGAGAGAATGTTGACTAGAGTTGCACCCTCTACAGGCCAGTTCATAATGCAACCGGGTCATCTCGGAGGTGCAGTTCTGACATTGGCCCTCCAGACTCCCCAGGAGGAGAAAGAGGAGAAGGAAAATTAGATAACAGGAGCCCTCAAACATGCCATAGCTCCCAATATGTTGGAGTGTCAAAGGAGCCCTGGGTGCCCTAGAGCTTGCCTCCATCACTGGAATCTTTGCTATTTTCACAGGGGAGAGTAACTTCAATTACAATGTGCAGTTAACCAGTTAGATTCAGAAGTGCTCATTTGCCAGTGCAAAAACCACAACTACAGGTGTTATCAAAGAATTTGCACATGCAAATAAAGGCCTGATCCAATTCCAAGTGAAGTCAGTTTCTACTAACTCCAATGGGATTTGGATAGGTGCACAAATGTATGTTTATTTTTGTCTATTAACATATTCATGCATTCACAGATTTAAAAAGCTAATTGGTTCCAATAGCTTGTTTAAAGTAATTGAAGACACTCTAGACAACCTCATATTGATATTTAAAAGACTTAGGGCTAAATTTTGTAAAGGGCCGACAGCCTCTCTTTCTGTAGATACAATTTGTATTTGCATTCCTATTTCTGAACCCCAAAAATGTGTTCAAATGTTTGCACCTTCCATGAGGGTCAGGTAACCATATTTGAATCCACAATTCAGTGCAGGTGCAAAAATACAGGTGCAAATTTTTCAAGTGCAAAAGGGAAGGTATCTTTTGAAACATGACCTTTAATGAACAAGCATATTAGCTATTGCCAAGATTTCCTGGTATCACATTAGTATTATTTTGTTTAAATTGCAAGATCTCTTGGGAAGGGATTTACTTTTTATTAGATGCATGGATGGTGCCTAATACAATGGATCCCTAATTGAGATCTCTAGATGTTAATGTAATACAGATAACATGTATATAATAATAATGATAAACACATTGGATCTGATTCTGCTCCCATTGAAATCAATGGCAAACCTCCCATGGGCGAGAGAGAGAACAGGTTTGCATCAACTGGGTATTGCTTTTGCAGGAAGTTGTCGCCTGATAATCCAGAAATATTGCTCATTGATTTCTTGTTGTTCTGATGATAGGGTATCTGGACTTCAGGGAACATTGAAGTGGAAGTGAGAGTTTGTCACTGATCTGTATAGATAGATTCTGCCAGAAGAGTATCTTGCTGTGGGGTAGATTAATACTAAGAATAGCACAGGACCCATGTCCATTGTGATGGCCTTGGTGAAATAAAGCCCAGTCATGCAAGTAAAAGCTGCTTTTGTGCAGTAGATTCACACAATGACAGCTGAGTCAGGAGGATTTATGCAGTGGGAAAGCACAGCCATTGTCCGCATCCCCTGCTCTTCATCGCTGAAAATGTGTCATTCCTTTGTGGATTCAGTTATCAGTGTGCTGAATGTGAAAACTGCTTTACCCAAATTAGCACTGAGTTAACATCTGAGAGGGTGCGGAAACCAGAATTGCTTCGTTCTGAAGATGGAGAGAAGTATAAGAGTGCACACAAAGAGCTTGCAAACCCTGACCCCTCTCAAATGAAATATTCTTGAACTAACACAAAACTGGAGACAATTTCAACCTTGTACAGAATATACATGAGTTTGGGATTTAATTGCAGTCCTTAAACTGCATTCCTGCATGGCAAAGTCCTGTTGAATTTACTAAAGTGAGAAATTATTCTCAAAAACCTATATAAGGGATTAGAGATTGATCCTGTGTGATTTACTAGAGTTAGAACCCTGTGAAAGGTTGGTTTGAGAATTCTATTAGAGAATTATTGCTCCCTATTAAAGGCTACAGGACTTTTTCCAGTACATTCTCATTAATGAGGTCCTGTCTGCACTTCTGCTGAATTCTCTGTGACCAACAGAGAAGTCCAAAAATAATCATCTGGGGCTGAAACTATACAGACATACAGCTCCTTTGTTTCTTCTTTTTCTATTTGCCTTTTTTATGTGTAATTACAAAATAAATGTCCGGGTTTCAGATTTTTTTTTTAAAAGAATACATTTCTAATTAAATATGCCAGCGTTGAAGGATGAGATGTGCTCTATACACAGAGCTCTGTATACACTAGAAGTGAAAGCTTTCCCGTTCCTTCCCATCACCCTCTGCTGAGACTTCCAATAAGGGAGTATCAGCCAAGTACCAGTTTCTTATGTTGTGGGCAGCTCTATTGGAGTTATCCCAAAACCACTAAAAAGATATGTTCAGTGATAATGGTTTTGTCATTACACACATGGCCCTGATTCTAACTGCTAGACTACAACTGAAAGGCTCCCTATCTCTTGGGCCAACCAGTCACTGGTTTGGGAACATCTGAAATTAGTGACAGAAAGGTGGTATTTTGAGCATGCGTAGGTTAGAGGATGCGATCCGGGCTCCATCTCCTATGTCCTGCTTTCTCAGTACAAAGGGGATGGAGGGATGTCCTAGCTGTGGATTTCCCTCATAAGCGCCAACTCCATGGGTACTTCAGGGCTGGAGCACGGATGGAAAAAAATTAGTAGGTGCTTAACACCCCCTGGCAGCCAGCTCTCCCCCTCCTGTCCCCCCCCAGCGCCTCCCAACCACAGGCAGCCCCGCCACTCAACTCCTCCCTCTCCCTTCCAGCGCCACCCTCCCGCTGTGATCAGCTGTTCCGCGGTGGGCAGGAGGCACTAGTGGAGAGGAGCAGGGACGGGGCACACTTGGGGGAGGGGGCAGAACTGGGAGGGAAGAAGCAGGGTGGGGGTTGGGGTTCGGGGGAAGGGGTGGAGTGGGGGCAGGGCCTGGGGCTGAGTGGGGGTTGAGCACTGCCAGGCAAAGGAGAAAGCCAGCGCCTGCGATTTCCCTGATGTAGTGGGAATTCTTGGGGGATCTAAAGACACAGGGCCGGCTCCAGGGTTTTGGCTGGCCCAAGCAGCCAAAAAAAAAAAAAAGCCGCGATCATGATCTGCACCGGCAATTCGGCGGGAGGTCCTTCGCTCCGAGCGGGAGTGAGGGACTGTCCGCCGGATTGCCGCCGAATAGCTAGACATGCTGCCCCCTCCGGAGTGGCCACCCCAAGCACTTGCTTGCGAGGCTGGTGCCTGGAGCCGGCCCTGGAAAGACAGCATATGCAGTTCTATACCGCCCACTCCCATCCCCTGGCGTAGGGGAATTCCTGGATGGGTTGAAGGCATGGATGGAAGTGGAGGCAAGGAGCGGGAGAGAGAGGAGGGGGGAAGTTGCAGTGCAGTGTGCTGAAGCAAATGCTAAGCAACACCGAAATGCAGTAAAGCCTCTGTTTGGGCGGAGGATTAGGGGAGTGGAAAGATGGCTTAGAGCCAATTTTCCCCGCACCCTCCCTGGTTCTGACCTGAGCACAGGGGCTCCAGCCTGACATCTTTAAAGTTAAAAAAATCAGATTTGAAAAATGAATAGTCCATAAATGTTTATTTTAAGATAAAATATTCAGAGTTGAGCTTCAGACAGTTTGAAAGGAAATTAAACCACAAAAGGGACATTAAAGGAGCATTATGCATCTGTTTTTCACCCATGAAAGCAAGGCGATGCAAGCTCGAAACACCCTCCTGCTAACAGTTTCAGTTAATGTCAGACTGGATTTCCAGTCTTAACTTGGAATTTCCTTGCTTTCTGTGGCTTTAAAGCAGCCCCATGATGTGATTTTAGAATCCTTTCTGTGGTTTAATATTTAAAGTGGGATAGTAGTTGTGCATAGTCCCCTGGAGACATTGTCCTTGATAATCTTTACTTTATGGTTACATAAACAGCTGAGTATTATAGAAGCTGAGCGAGGGTTCAATAAAAAAGAAAATGCCCTCTTAAATTTCACAGGCTCTAAGACAGGAAACATGGACTTGATCCTCTTATGACATTTGTGCAGTGCTTTATAGCCATCATTGTACACAGTTTCCCTTTATGACAGATTACAAGATGCCTCAGTGCTGGCGATGTGCAAATATCTTTGCATATTAGCATATCTCACTGGGGTGTAGTGTGGTGTATGGAATCAGAAAGACAAGATTCTAAATATTTTCAGGTATTTTCTTTTCTAAAAAGGTCATATGAAATGTGTGAAGATGTTTAGAAGTGAACTATTGTTCCTTTCCAACTTCCGCTGAGGCTTGAATATGCTGATTTTCTACTGTATTTGACTCTATGAGTCTTCTTTGGTTGGCCACACTAATTCCTCTCTCTCTCCACATATGCAGCATTTCTTCATACCACTCCCACTTCTGCATACCTCCCTTACCCTGAATGTTCTTAAATACCTTCCCTACCTCCCACTTTCATGCAAACCTCCCACGTGGCAACAAATGGTGCCGCTGAATTGGTGCAAAACATGGTGAGCATTATTTCACAAACCAGGGTTGAGTACTACTTGGGACAAGTGTGATATATTTATTAATCTAGAACTGGGCTTGGAAGGATTAGACATCTATTGGTAAATGTCAGTGAACACTGATTTCAACACACACAAGCAAGCCAATGAAAAAAATATTTGCATCAATAATAAGCAAAACTTACAGATAAGCAAAGTAAGAAAAATGCTAGTTGAGAATTTGTTATAGTTTGATTTAAGGATCTTTACTTTGTACATTTTGACATGCAATGCTGACAATTTGTGTTTTAATGGTTATAAAGCTTTTACTTTTTGAATAACCATCAATTGTCATTAAATAAATATTGTCTGAGCTCCCTTGTGATCTGATACCCCATCATCTGGGAAATTTGAATTGATAAAAATCTAAAAAAATGCATACAAATATTGATATTATCTGTCAAAATCAAATTCTGTCAAGCCTAGATATCACCAGCTCTGCTTAAGCCAACAGTAGGGTTTGTTCCAAGGACCTCTTGCACTTGAATCCTGCACATCTGCTGCTTGAGTCCAAGGACTATGTCCATTAGCTGAAAGCAATAGCAGATTGAGATTCTCTTATGTGGACTAGCACTAGAGAGAGACAAAAGAACCACACTTTCCTTTTGTAGACACAATGTCATGGACACTCTCACTCCCGCAGACATAACAAACATGTACCCATTTAAACAGGAAGACTCCTTCCCCTCTTGAACATATCCCTCCCCCTTACCTTCATGTTCTTCTTTACTAAAAAAGAATAGTAATAATAATTTCCCATGTGACAAATTCCACATGTGACAGATGTTAGTCATGTCACTTAATGGTGCTCAGATACTGTGGTGATGAGGGTGGTATAAAAACCTGAATAGACTAGAATCCAGATAGGATTTTCAGATTTTTCTCTTTCATGTCTTGCTCCAAACCTGAGATGTTGAACGTGATTTAAAATGTTATTTCTTGCTCTCCATCAGCTCCCTAATCTGTATACGCCTGTCTTCTATCACAGCTCCTTCCTGTGCTCATTCTCTTCCCAGAGTGTTACAGCCATTTTACTGCAATTAAAACCTAATTATTGGAGTAAATGCTATATTACTCGAAGCACAAAAATTCTCTTCTTTGCTGCTGTTGTTACTTGATGTTTATACAGCTACTGATTTAAGGGAATGTGGCACGGGGAGCTTTAGGTCTGACCCAGTTCACACATACTGTCTGGGTACTTGGGGTATTTTTAATGAAATATAAGAAGCCATTCCAGGCAGGAACTGAAGGCCAATAGCAATTAGGAAATGAGCAATTTCTTTAAGGTTCCTCCACTTTCAGGAGACACATGCGCATGCAGGGGAAAAGCACTCTTAAAGTTTCCTCCACCAGAAAAAATTGCTCTCTCACATCAAATGTCTGAATGGAATTATTGGAAATCTTTTCAGCAACTAGACCCTATTTTCTCATTCCAATACTTAATAATACAGCCCGCGGTCATTTTCTTTCAAAGGGGTTTTTATCCACTATACAAGCTCTTCACCCTCACTCTGGCCCTTTTATGTTGGGTAAAATGGGCAGAGTAGCACAAAGCTGTGTGACAACCCCAGATCTGTGGTGTTTTTGTTTTTTTACGGGGAAGAGGGCTTTCTGTTGTAGGCACTGTGAAAAACAGCCATAAGACTACCTACTGAAGACCCCCTCTTAGCAGGCATGCAAAAGGTGGGGTGCAGCATGTACTGCTGTAGAGATTCTGGCCAGCGCTATGGCCCATAGGCAACATGGGGAGGCTGCTGTAATTTAGACAGGCCCACAGGGCACCCTTCCCCGCCCCGTGATGAAAATACTGTGCTATTGTAACACCAACAGACCCATTTTAGAGCAGACTCATTTAACTCTCTCTCTTTAAGTGGTCTCAGTGCCACTAGACGGGACAGAACACCACACCCAGACGCTGTGTGGGTTACGCTATGTCCCTTAAAGACACAGTCCAGAACTCAGCCACCATATTTTAGCTCTAGGGCATGGGTGTTTACCTGCAGGTGCACACTACTAGGGTCATGATCGGGCCCTATAGATCCGTTCTGTACTGGTTCTAGATTTGAGTTGTTGGTTTATTAATCATTACGTTATTGATGTCAATGGACGTGCTTGTAGCGTAATGTGGAGTAAGGTTCTATTCCTCATAAGGAAGGGTAGCCAGATAATGGACTATGTTTGTATAATTGAAGTCCTGGTAGCTGTTAACAACAATCTGTATGCTATTCCCTATCAATGCAGTGTAGGGTGACCAGATGTCCCGATATTTAGGGGGTTGTCCCGCATCCCGACCGATGTTTGCACTCCTGGTTTTTTTTTTTTTGCTCCGCCGGCAAGACTACACCCTCCACCCCCCCATGTCCCGATATTTTCTTCATCCCATCTGGTCACCCTAATACAGTGTGTATGTGTGTGTGTGTATATATATATATATGTATATATATGACATAAAGGCCACCCACATTCACTAGTTTACAGTTGTGTAGCCTTGCCAGAATGTCCTCCCCACTAGAGTGAATTACATTGAATAATGCTGAGTTCAAGTACAAAAGACACTCCTTTCTGCAGGACAGGTGGCATGTTAACATTCCGAGACTGTAGCTTTTCTTCTGGCTCTGGAACAGGTTTCTCTTTAAATAATACAAGTGAATGTTTTATAAAGAATTGAATCACCATCAGAAAAGAAACATGGGTTTCAATGGCAGGCTGCTAATTCAAGACGATTCTTTTGTGTGCAGGTTGGCTTTGCAAACCCAAGAGATAGTTCAAGAGGTTTACAGGTTGCTGATGTTCATAAAATTCCCTTAATTTCCTCCTTAAGACTAGGTTGGCTAATCATGATCTTGGAAATGGTAAAATAAAGTTCTTGAAGAACATCCTTATTTAGGGCCATTTGTGCCACTCTTGCTCAGGCTGAGAGCTACCATGCTCCACGAGTAGTCCCTTGATTTCAGTATGAATAGAGACAAATGCAATTGTTATTGTGAGTAAGATGGGCTTGTTTACACAGAGAAATAGTGAGTGACAAACTAGGGTGTGAATCTACAGTGCACACGCCTGCCACGCAGTAACTGGCCACTGTATACTAAAGATCTACAGCGTGCTTTGACATACTGCTCCTGTGACATGGTAGCAGGGTCCACATGGCCAGTTAGTGCATGGCAAGCTAGTGCACTGTGGATTTACACCCTGGCTTGCTACACAGTAAGTCTCCATGTAGACAAGCCCGGAGTAAGGGTGTCAGCATCTGACCCTTGGAGAGTTTTGCAATTACTGTTAACAGAGGTGACTAACCAGTGTTTTAAAGAAAAAAATATTTCCAGTGAATCCCCTGGCAAAACTCTAATTGACTTCAATGGGAGCAGGATCAGGTCTGTAACATTTCCCTCTACTTTGAATATGACAAATGTCTGAATTTGCTTTTTTCTTTCCCTGTTTTTTTCCCCTTCTGCTCTAGCCATCAGTTTAATTCATGTTGACCCTGTCAGTACCAATTTCCTCTTCTCAGGCCACCATGTTCAGAGTCTGGTGGGCGTTCAATAGAGATTTACTGTTGACTGGGTAATTTGAGTTCATGTGTGTGGTGAAAAATTAGTGAGGAAAATTACCCAGCAAAGTGGATGCCATGACAATGCATGTCACCATGGTGTGACTGGCTCTGCTGACATAGCTCTCAAAAGCTCTCCCTCTGTGAAAATAGGGCCTGTTTGCAAATTAATTAGTTTCTGGCAGTGGCTTGATTGTTGACCCAAAGTTTGTAGAGTGGAAAAACAATCAGATTAGTGTGTTCAATATAAAGGCCCAGTGCGGCACTTGAGTGTGGTTTGCCAAACTGTTGAGGCTGTGAATGGAGTGAAACAAATTCTTTTTTGAGAAGCCAAGCCAAAGGTTAAGTGTGATGTGACTAGGCACGCTGGTCATGGGGGGATGGAGAATTAGAGGGTTTCAGCCACACAAAGCTGGATGGTACTGAGCAAGTTTCATTGAATTTAATGACAGGCTTCAGAGTAGCAGCCATGTTAGTCTGTATCCGCAAAAAGAACAGGAGTACTTGTGGCACCTTAGAGATTAAAAAAATTGAATTTAATGACATTCACAGCATTAGACACAAAGTCATTGGATATGTTTTAATCTTGGTTAGAGGGAGACATAAGCTGGCCTTTTTATTAGAATTTTTTTTAATTTAGTCATGGGAAACACTATTTACTGTGGCTATGGGGGATATTAGAGATGGGCCCAGATCTTACCCCTGGATTCAACTACCCCAAAATTTTGTGGAAATTTAGATCAGGATCCACACTTTATAAATGGCCCCTTATCTCTATAGTGCTGCAATCCAAACCTTAGATTCAACCCTTGAAGTTGGGATCTGGATTCACATGTGATTGATCAGGTCCTTCTTTTACACAGTATTGAAAATATTTCATAAGGCAAATGCATTGGAAGATACATAGATTAAATAGATAAACTAGCTAACAGAAAGACAACAGGCCTATGTTTCTATTGTTCCTAAAAGATCTCATGGACCAGATCCTTAGCTGGCGTTAATTGGCATAGCTACATTGAAATCAGGGTAGCTGTACTGGTTTACATTAGGTGAGGAGCTTGGGTCATATCATTAATGACATACTTTACTATCAATACATTATCAATGTGATTAATTTCTTTAATAGCAAAAAAGATAGCTGTTTTTCTTAAAGATGACTCTTCACTTTAGTTACCTTTTATGGGATTCATATGATTTCTGTCACCCCATTATATGCCTGTTGAATTCCCTTAAAATCTTTCATTTACGTCAAATAATGCCTAGGCAAACCTTTTAGCTGTTTTAAATAAGTTCAGAAGAAAAAAAAAACACAGCTAAATGAGAACTGTGTACCATACGGGAATTTTAAGTGGTCTTAAACCAGTGTCCTGAAATATTTTATATGGGAGTCCAATGGACCCGGATCTGAATAGTGACTGATTTTGGGAGTTTGTTTTCTGATCCAAACTTTGTGAATGGTTTTCTGTACATAATGGGCCGAACCAAAACCCTACATATGAACACTGCTAAACTTTGAACTGCTTGTACAAAAAAACATGCACCATTGCATGCAATTGCCACAAATGAATGCACATATGAGGTATCTGATCAGGCAAAAAGCCATAATTGGCCTTCACATGTGCAAATACCAGCTCCAGATTGGTGTTTGCACTGCAACAATTGTGCATACAAAGTAAACCATTGCATTTGAGTTAAACAGAATACTTGGTGCATACATTAAAATCCTAATTAGCATTAGACATAGGTGAATTGTCCTCTAGACTTAAGACCTTCCTCTCACTGCTTGTGTCTATCACTCCCCTTTTCTCTGTTCATGAATTTCTAAAACTTCCAGATTGAATGGTTGTAAGGCTAAGTAATTGCTTTTGTTCTTTGGTTTATTTAATATAAATACACAAAACTCAATAAATGATAGGTCCTCGCACTAATGGTAGACATCACAGTTGCAAAGTTATAGAATCCCAACATGAATTTGTGTGGCAAATCAGTGACTGCACATTTATTCATGCCCTCTGGGACCCACGCTGCCTTTTCATCTTAGCATGCAATATGATTTAAATTACAGCTTGTGCAGAGCTGTGCCTTGGGATTCCACTGCATGTTTCCAACTGTTTATAGTTCAGTGAGCTTTAACCTCTGTGATTCTCAAAATTAAATAATGTCAGGGCTGATATCAAACTGATGGCTGGTAGTAGGTTGCATAAGTACTCTCTTGTATTAAAAGCCTATTTTTACAATGCAATAGAAATATCTGTGTATTAAAACCATAGAAAATATGTTCAGCTAATTTCAAGAGCTTGATTTAAAAGTTGCAACAACAAGGAATTGTAAAGGCAATACTAAGTTAGAGGCCTGCTCCTCTTTCCAGTAAAGTTAATAGAGGTATGACTATTGACTTCAATGGAACAGGATTGGGCCCCAACTCACCACATTGTGCCTAAGTATTGCAGCACAAATGGTTTGTAAGATCAAGAAATATTATAGGATAGATTTCTTTTATTTTGTTTTGTTTGTTTGTTTCCTTATCTAAACACAATAGGCAGTTAACTAAAACCTTGTAGAATATCGTGGTTTAATTATTTTTGAATACTAAACTGTATCAGATAGTATTACTCCTGGGGGAATTCTGCACCACTGCACATGTGCAGAATTCATGTCCCCACAGATTTCTTTGCTTCCCCACAGAAAAATGACTTTCTGACAGGGAAGCAAAGTGAAGCTGCAAGAGCAGTCACATATCACTCCCTAGCTGCGCAGGTACATTGTTTGAGGCACCTGGAGCAGCCGGAGGAGAGCTAAATCGGAACACCCCAGCCACTGGCTCCTACCCTGAGCTGAGATCAGCTGCTAGTCCCGGCTGGGCTGGAGGCAGGAAAGGATGGGACTTCCTCTTCCCCTGCCAGGAGTGGCTGGGGCTGTAACAGACCCACCCCCAGAAACCTGCCCCAGCTGCAGGAAGCTCAGCATCCTCCCCTGCTTTCTGCCCCAATTGCTCCTCAACTGTGGGGAGAGAGGTCACTGTATGGGGAGCTGCTCCCCCATCTACCTAACCACCATGCATCCGGACCTCCCATACTCAGACATTCCTGCCAAGCCTCACCCGGTACCAGAACCTGCTAGCCCTCCATACCCAACCGAACCTCAACTCCTGCATCTGAAAACCCTCTTCACCCAGACCCCCTGCTTCCAGACCCCCACCCCTGCACCCAGACCACCCCCCACTGAGCTCCCCACCTTGATGCCCCATTCCCTACACCACCCTGAGACCCCACCTCCAGACCCCCATGCCACTGATTCCCAACTAGTTGCACCCAGACCCTCACCCCACCAAGCCCCACTCCCCCAGCAGACAGAGCCCCCAGATGAGACCCCCACACCCAGACCCCTCTCCCGAGCCCCAACCATTTCATCTGGAAGCCCCTGCAGAGTCCCATTACCCCTGCACCTGGCACCCCCCCCAACAAGCCTCTGTGCATCCAGATCCCCCCACATCAGCTGGGCTGGAGGCAGGAGAGGATGGGACTTCCTCTTCCCCTGCAAGGAGTTTCCTGCACCCAAATTGTCCCACAGAGAATCCTCTCACCCCACACCAAGCCACTCCACACTTGGATCCTGCCTGGTTGAGCTTGCCTGCCCCACACATGGAGCAGCTGACGCAGAGGGACAGGGCCCCAGGGTGTTTCTGGGGCAGGGCCAGGCCTTGTGCTGTGTCAGGGTTGGGTGCAACCTCATCACTGAGTCCGTGTCCCACCTTCATGCAGCCAGTGGTCTGTGCTCCCCACTGCCATGCTGGAGCCTCTGCATTTATTTATTGACAAATTAGGGTTACCATACATCCTCTTTTTCCCGGACATGTCCGGCTTTTCGGCAGTCAAACGCCCATCCGGGGGGAATTGCCAAAAAGCCGAACATGTCCGGGAAAATGGCGGCTCTGCTCCTCCCCGACTCTTCGGCTCTGTTTAAGAGCCGGGCTGCCCG